>NW_028270141.1:20241713-20544743 GCF_037043375.1 Chiloscyllium plagiosum | reverse complement strand
TGAACTCTAAAAAAAAGTCTGTTGGGGAATCCTAGGCCCCAGACCCAACACGGAGCAGACATCTGACTTTCAAGCAATAGGGCAAGCTCTCAAAATTTCACAGCTTCATATTAAAGGTTTATCTGCTGCTAAGTAGCCAAATGTCAAACATTCCTAAAGAACCCTGATTGCTTGCCTTCAGTTCTGGGGCGGCACGGTGGCTCAGCGCTTAACTACCTCACAGCTCCTGGAACCTGGGTTCGATTCTAACTTCGGATGACTGTCTGTGTGGAGATTGCATGTTCTCCCAATCTTTGCTCTGGTTTCCTCCTACAGTCCAAAGATGTGCAGGTTAGCTGGATTGGCTATGTTAAGTTGCATTATAACATCCAGGAAGGTGCAGGCTAGATGGATTAGCCACAGGAAATGTGGGGTTATGGGGATGGGGTGGGTCTGGGTGGGACACTCACAGACTCATTGAGTTGAATGGCCTCTATCTGCACTGTAAGGAGTCTATGCCTCTATAAATGAAATCTCGTTAGGGATTGATAAGCAGTAGTTCTTTCCAAGGGTCAGTATTAAGGCCCGACCTTTTACAGTTCTAGGATATTGGAATTCAGAATAGAATATCAAAACTTGCTGATGATACCAGCATTGGAGGAGTGAAAAAAAGTGAGGCTGAAACTGCAAGAAGTCACAGATTGTCTGCAGATAAGTGGCAGATGGAATTAAATACAAAGTGTGAGTAGATATATGTTGTTTGAAGGGAGAAGGAGCAGCAACACGGATGTAATGAGACAGAGTGCAAGAATATGCAGGATCAGAAGGTCAGGGGAAACCAAGTGTATAGGATTTAACGATACTCTTCAAGATGCAACATTAGGTTGAAAAAACTGGAGTTGTCCTTGCGGTAAAAGTGGTTGAGGAAGGGAGACTTGACAGAGGTGTACAGGAATGTGACATGTTTAGATAATTAGGTAAAGAAAATTTGCTCCCATTGGCTGAGCATAAAAGGTTAGGTGTCATAGATTTAACCAGAGATCCAAAAGGAATTTGAGGAAGACAATTTTTACACAGTGAATGGTTGTCTTGTGGAACTCACTGTTCGTGAGAGCAGTGAAAGTGGAAACAATCAACGATTTCAGAAAGAAACTTGATGAGCCACTTCAGGGAACTAAACTTGCACACTAACCTGATGAAGGGCTTAGCCCGAAATGTCGATTCTCCTGCTCCTCGGATGTTGCCTGACCTGCTGTGCTTTTTCCAGCGCCACACTTTTCAACTCAGGGCACAGAATGGGTCGATGTGACTGAGTGGAATGCTGTACTGTGAGCTGGATCACAGTGAGTGGAATGACTTCTTTCAGAGCCATGATAACTCAATAACTGTAAATGAACCCCCTGCCTCCGGGGAGGAGGTTGATTGCCTGCTGCTCTGTCTCAATAACATTGCGACCACAAGTATGCAGGTTTAAGGAGAGTCGAGTTTGGGTTTGAGGTTTTCAAAATGTTACCATTCCTCTGGACACAAAATCAAATGTGACATGCCTCTCAAAGCAAAGCCAACATAACTAGTTACCACATTGCATGCAGACTGAATACTCAGACTATCAAGCCAGCTTTTCTACTTGAACAAAACACATTTGTTCCAGTTTATTGCCAAGGCTCAGAATCTACAGTAAGGAGTGCACATTCAGAATCCTGAATGCTATACCATCCCGTGGAATTGCATCCATTGGAAGCAGCTCCACTTTGTAAATGTATCACCTCGCTCAATTTGATATCAATAAGAGCCTTGCTAATTCTTAATTTCCAACAATACCTTTACCTCAGGCAAGAAAGTCAGTTGGTGAAAATCAACTCCAGAAAGCTGGTTCTGCAAAAAAATCCATTGCAAACAAAACCAGTACAGAAAACTAATTGGCCTGCAAATAAAAACTACTTACAATATCAGTTGTCAAAATGCAGTGGCTCAGTGGTTAGCACTGCTGCCTCACATCACCAGGGATCCAGGTTTGATTCCAGCCACAGGCGACGGTCTGTGTGGAGTTTGCACGTTCTCCCCGTGTCTGCGCGGGTTTCCTCCAGGTGCTCCAGTTTTCTCCCACAATCCAAATCCAAAGATCTACAGGTTAGGTGAATTGGCCGTGCTAAATTGCTGATGGTGTTCGGGAATGTGTAGGTTAGGTGCATTAGTCAGAGGTAAATGTAGAGTAATGGGGAATGGATTTGGGTGGGATACTCTTCGGAGAGTCAGTGTGGACTGGTTGGGCTGTAAGGCCTGCTTCCACACTGTAGGGATTCTATTAAAAAAACAGAAAATTCTCACCAGGCCAGGCAGCATCTGTGAAGGGAGAGAGAGAAGAAATTCTAAAAGTTAGAGGTTTTTTTGAGCCAGGGAGAGGGAAGGATAGGAGGAAGAACAAAATGAAGGAAGGTGTGTGATAGGGATGGAGAGGAACAGAGAGATTAAATGATAAAAAGAATGGATAAATGTCAAAAAGAGTGGTAATGGAACAAGTAAAGAAATAAAATATGGGACTGGAAGTGGCGTGAATGATAATATCCTGAAATCTGCAGTCCGAATATAAAATAAAATGAAAACTAGCAAAACAATAGAAACAAAATGAAAGCGAAAATTACAATCTGAAATTGTCAAACTCAAAGTTGATTCGATAAATCTATAGGATGTCACATCAAATAATGAGGCGCTATTCCTCGAGCTTGTGTTGATCTTAATTGCAACTTTGTTGCTAAGGACAGAGAAGTCAGAGTGGAAGCAAAGTGGAGATTTGAACTGGAAGTCTGGGGTCATTGTTGAGAGTTGGATTGAAATGGTTGCCAAATGATAAACCAATCTGCGGGCCCAATGTAGAAGAGAGCATGCCATGAGCAGCATACACCATATTGAGAAAAGTACAAGTAGCTGTCTGAGTCATGTGGAAAAATTGTTTAGAACATTGAAGGAACAAAGGCAATTCTGCATCTCCTGTGCTTGCATGGAAAGATAATGAGGGAAAGAGAGGGGATATTGGCAATGACTGAGGAGTGGACCAGTCTATCAGAGAGGGAATTACCCTGTCAGAATATTGAAGGGTGATGGAACATTTGCAGTTTCTATAGTGTTTGGCTGTCATATCAAGTTAGAAAACTTGTTGGTACTTTGGTGCTTGTAAGTTGGGTTCCTTTCCATCAATGCGTTAGTTTGTGAACAATTGCTCCGTCTCATGTACCTTCTCGATATAGATACATCTTTCTATTTCACTTGCATGTATTCCTTATCAGGCCTTACACGTTGCTTCTTTAGACAAGAAAACAAATTGCACACAGGAGTTTAAAATGAAAAACGATTGAACTTAAAGATACGATAAGAAGAATGGTCAACCATGAAATATGTTGTTGAGACAAGCTATTATCACAATTTCCCATATGGTGACCTCCTGATTTTAGCCAGGCTAACCCTGGCATTGAAGCAGAATTAGAGGATAGTTTGCAGTGGGCCATTCTTATGTATCTTCTCACAATAACTTATAGCGCAACACGCCAAAGTCCATGGAAGACAAGCCAATGAATGATGGATGACAACAGAAGACTAAGAAGGGTCAGAGATGTAAAATTGTCAGGGTAAAGGAGAATAACAAGAGGAGAGACTGAAAATCCAAAAGCATGGTTGGTGTGCTAATGCCCTCATGGTAACATTGGAGACAAGGGCTTACTCACCTGGATGCAGGTTTGACATGCCCTCTAGGGCTGTCATTAACTGAAAAATCATGTTGACTGGCAGCTATACGCGGGTGCAGTGTTACTTGCTGTTCGATCTACATTAAGGTGCTCATTGCTGCAGAATGTTCAGTCAATAAGCGAAAATAAAGTTATCAAGAAAGCTTATAACTGCCAGGCAACATAAGAGAGACAAAACAAGAAAACAAGAAATAAGGGGAGGCATCTTTTTTCTCAGCTGAGTAGTTCCAGAAATAAACAGTCTTACTTCTGTTATGGACCAGGCCAGATCCCCTCAAAATATTTTAAGAAGGTAGGCTAGACCCTAACTTTTTCTTATTTTAAAGGCAGATGTTAAATGAAAGTTCCAGGTGTGGTAACTGGTCAAAACACTCGGCTTTAGGCAAAACAGAATATATTTAAACACTACAGCTGAAACATCAACAAAAGATAACGGAATTTAGAATAACTTAAGCATTCAAAAACTTAATTGACCTAATACAGTAACTATTACGAATTAACTGCTCCAATACAGTAACATCCCATAAATGCTTCCCTCGGCAAAAAAGGTAAACTCAAACACAGATTCTTATAGACAGAAGGAAACAATATCCAGAGAGAGATTTCAGAGAAAGTCAGAGGAATTCTTTACTGAAGCTTGCAACTCTTCCAGACTCACACATCTTGTGACTTCTACAGCTGAAGAAACAACCTGAACTGGGAGAACTGGCCACTTCCCTTCCATTGTTAAACTGTTACTCCCTAGACTCCTCGGCACCTCTGCCTGTATGAGCTCTCTTCAAAAAACCCAAGGACAAAGTAACCTCTTTAAAGTGTCAGCATTGTCACACTTCCCACTTGATGGTCAGTCTATTTAGCAAATATTTCTATTTGAAATCAATCTGAGATGAAAAGGTCAATCTAGAGTATGGTTGTTTGAATATATATTCTCCAATAACGCTCTTGCACTGCAGTTAGCAGGTGACTCTTGTAGTTTAACAATAAAATGATGTAATTGATGACTTCTGAAGCTCTCACTTCACTTAAAAGCTCTTCAATAAGCACTATAAAGTTGAAAGCTTTCAGAAAATACCATCAAACAATGAAAATGGCCAGAAAAGAGTAATAAACAATATAGTAGCCCCCCTGAACAGGTCAGAATTACTCCTTTTCCTCAGACCTATAGTGCATTTACAGAACAACCTCAATTATCCGAACAAGACAGCCAGGGGGTATGTTGCTCTGGAGAGAAGGAGGAAGAGAGGAGACTGATCGAGGTGTACAGAATAGATAGAGTCAATAGCCAGAGACTTTTCCCCAGGGCAGGATTGACTGGTACGAGGAGTCATAGTTTGAAGATATTAGGAGAAAGGTATAAAGGAGACTTTAGAGGTATGTTCTTTACGCAGAGAGTTGTGAATGCATGGAATGCGTTGCCAGCTGTGGTGGGGACATTTAAGCGATTGCTAGACATGCACATGGATAGCAGTGAGTTGAGGGGTGCGTAGGTTAAGTTACTATATTTTACATTAGGATTAAACCTCGGCACAACATCGTGGGCCAAAGGGCCTGTTCTGTGCTGTACTTTTCTATATTCTATGTTCTATGTTCTAACTGAGATTTCAGATAACAGATTGTCCAGATAATGGATAGCGTTTTTACGGGACATTGAGATCTTGTCCAGAGAATCCGAAATTCGGATAATTGACGTTCAGATAATTGGCGTTCGGATAATTGAGGTTGTTCTGGGAATGTAAGTTGTGATCAAGGAAACTTCATGAGGATTTGAACAGGCTGGGTGAATGCACTGAATCTTGGTGGATGAATATAATGTGAATCGACGTGAACAGAAAGGCAGATTTTTTTCTTAAAAGATGAGGAGGTGGAAAAGTGAAGGCATCTAAAGGGACTTTGTTCATGAGTCACTAAAAGCCAGCAGGCAAGTGCAACAAATACTCAGCAAAGTAAATTGTTTCTTGACACTCAGTTCAAAGGGATTTCAGTACTGAAGCAAAGATGTCTCGCTGCAGTTATGTACAGCCTTGGTGAGACCTCACCTGGGGTTTTGTGCATAATTTTGATTAACATAGAGGGAATGTGTTGGGGTTTCACCAGATTAATCCCTGGGATAGCAGGATTGTTTCACGAAGAGAGACTGAATCTCTATTGCTGTGAATCTTGAAGAACAAGAGGAGACCTTATTGAAACATACAAATTCTTACAGGGCATGGAAGGATGAATACTGAAAGGATGGTTCCCTTAGCTGGTGATTCCAGAACTGGGAACATCGTGTTAGGATAAGGGGCAGACTGTTTAAGACTGAGATGAGGAAGAATTTCTGCACTCCAGGATGGTGATACTTTGGAATTCTCTGCCCCAGATGGGTTGCAGAAGCTCAATCATCGAGGCAGATTCAGCATACAAATCGATAGCTTTCTGGAAATTAATGGCATGAAGGAATATGGAGATGGTGCAAGGAAGTAATATTGAGGAGATAGAACATAGAACATAGAACAGTACAGCACAGAACAGGCCCTTCAGCCCATGATGTTGTGCCGACCATTGATTCTCATGTATACACCCTCAAATTTCTGTGAGCTTATGCATGTCTCGCAGTCTCTTAAATGTCCCCAATGACCTTGCTTCCATAACTGCTGCTGGCAATGCATTCCATGCTCTCACAACTCTCTGAGTAAAGAACCTGCCTCTGACATCCCCTCTATATTTTCCTCCAACCAGCTTAAAACTATGACCCCTCGTGTTAGCCATTTCTGCCCTGGGAAATAGTCTCCGGCTATCGACTCTATCTATGCCTCTCATTATCATGTATACCTCAATTAGGTCCCCTCTCCTCCTCCTTTTCTCCAATGAGAAAAGTCCAAGCTCAGTCAACCTCTCTTCATAAGATAAGCCCTCCAGTCCAGGCAGTATCCTGGTAAACCTCCTCTGAACCCTCTCCAAAGCATCCACATCTTTCCTATAATAGGGCGACCAGAACTGGACGCAGTATTCCAAGTGCGGTCTAACCAAAGTTTTATAGAGCTGCAACAAGATCTCACGACTTTTAAACTCAATCCCCCTGTTAATGAAAGCCAAAACACCATATGCTTTCTTAACAATCCTGTCCCCTTGGGTGGCCATTTTAAGGGATCTATGTACCTGCACACCAAGATCCCTCTGTTCCTCCACACTGCCAAGAATCCTATCCTTAATCCTCTACTCAGCTTTCAAATTCGACCTTCCAAAATGCATCACCTCGCATTTATTAAGGTTGAACTCCATCTGCCACCTCTCAGCCCATCTCTGCATCCTGTCAATGTCCCGCTGCAGCTTACAACGGCCCTCTATACTGTCAACGACACCTCCAACCTTTGTGTCATCTGCAAACTTGCTGACCCATCCTTCAACCCCTCATCCAAGTCATTAATAAAAATTACAAACAGTAGAGGCCCAAGGACAGAGCCCTGTGGAACACCACTCACCACTGACTTCCAGACAGAATATTTTCCTTCTACTACCACTTGCTGTCTTCTGTTGGCCAGCCAATTGGTCAGATGGTCAGACATGATCTAGAATGGCAGGACCCTGAATAACTTACCTGAATAACAGCAGCCCATTACCTTATTAATACTTGCAGGACCTGAATACAAACTTTCCATGATTCTTGCACCAGAACACCTGGATCCCTTTGCACCTCAAAATTCTGCAGGCATTCTCCATTGAAGTCATACTGTACCTTTTAACTCTTCTGCCTAAGTGAGTTGCTTCACATTTCCCTATACCATAATTCATCTGCTAGGTTGAGTAACTGGTAAAAATCTATCTGTTTTCATCTTCAAACTCCTCAAAAGCAAAATACTGCAGATGCTGGAAATGTGAAATAAAAACAGCAATTCAGCATCTGTGGAGAGGGAAACAGAATTATTATTTTGAATGTGGCATGACTCTTTTCAGAACTCAATGAGATGTTGCCTGACATACTGAGCTTCCCTTTATCCACAATGCATGTTACTTCTTCAAAGAACTCTAATAAGTTAGTTAAACACAACTTCACTTTCCCTACAGCTTTATCAGTTTAACATTTACTTATATCTAGAGCACCATATTCCAGGTTTTTGTCAGTTCAGGTCCTTTAACTATAACACAGTTACACCACATTAATTGGTGAAGCAGGGAGCTTCCGTGGCCCATCTCTGGGATAATTCTCCAGAAACACGAACCATGCTGGGTGGGTCCAGGCTGACAGCACTTGGCCTGGTGTACAACTGCATTTTAAATATGGCACCAGTGCCAGGAATCCCAGGAGACCACTGGTGACTGGCTGATAGTGCAAGACCTGTGCTATAGAGACATAATGCATGGCCAATGTAGTGAGCTGCAGAAAATAGTGTGAGAAAACCCACTGGAGCTCACCCCCTATAGGAGAAATACTCCATGAAATGGGCCAACCCCTCGCTGAATCTGATAAAATTCAGCCCAAACAAGAGTGTTGCTGAACAAAGCAACCTTGGAGTGCAGATTCATAGTTTCTTGAAAGTGGAGTCAAAGGTAGGTAAGATAGTGATGAGACATTTGGTATGCTTGCCTTTATTGGTCAGTGCATTGAATATAGGAGTTGGGAGATCATGTTGTAACTGTACAGGACATTGGCTAGGCTACTTTTAGAGTACTTCCTGCTATAGGAAGGATTTTGTTAAACTTGAAAGGGTTCAGAAAAGATTTACAAGGATGTTGCCAAGGTTGGAAGATTTGAGCTATAAGGAGAAGCTGAATAGACTAGGGCTATTTTTCCTGGTGCATCGGAGGCTGAGAGGTGACCTTTTACAAGTTTATAAAATCATGAGAGGCATGGATAGGGTAAATTGACAAAGTTTTTTCCCTGGGGTGGGGGAGTCCAAAACTAGAGGGCATAGGTTTAGAGTGAGAGGGGAAAGATTTACAAGGAACCTAAGGGACAACTTTTTCACACAGAGAGAAGTGTGTGTATGGAATGAACTGCCAGAGGAAATGGTGGAGACTGGTACAATAATAACATTTAAAATACAGATGGATAGGTATATGAATAGGAAGGGTTTAGAGAGATGTGGGTAAATGCTAGTAAATGAGACTAGATTTATTTAGGCTATCTGGTCAGCGTGGATGAGTTTTACCCAAGGGTCTGTTTCTGTGCTGTACATCTCTCTGACTCTGTGACTCTGTGTCTCCTCAGAGAGTTTACTCTGTGAAAGACAGCAGTCTTTATGCCAGCAATGGGAAAGCCTGCCTAAGAATTACTAGCCACATCTAGGCAGTGAGTCTAGTTAACCATGAAGTCTGTACCAAGTAAAAGACAGGAAATTTGGTGAATGAGACATACTTAGTCCAATTCATTTCGCACAAAATGATGAGCAGTCAGACCAGTACATCATACCCATGTCTTATTGGTTTTTCACTGTTTCATCATTCTGGGCTGAACAACTGTACCAGATCTTCACTATTGTACCTTGATTGAATTGGAATGAGAGAAATTTGCTCCCTCAAACATAAATCAACAGCAAGTCCATCGTTCCAAACTCACCAGAACTGTACTTTCTCAGTGAACCAAAACATGTGCACCATTTCTAGTCTTCGACCTGGAGAAAATTAAATGTAACAAGGAACTCTTGAAATCATAAATATCCAGTGCATGCTACATTTCTTGAGTATATATCTAAGTGTATTAAGTGAGTGTTTGCGTCCATATGTGGATGGGTGGGTGCAACTATGTGAGTGTGTGTACCTGTGAGTGTGGTTTTATATACATGTCTCTGTGTTGGGATGTGTGCATTTGTATCTGTGTAAATGTGTATGTACTTATGTGTGATTGTGATCTGTATGAGTGATTGTTTAACTTGTGAGCATGTTTGTGCATCTATATTTATTCATGTGTGCTTATGTATATGGATGTGTGTGCGTAAATGTGTGTGTAGTTGTATGTGTGTGTGCATATGAGTGCATTTGTTTGTGTGTGCTTATGTTTGTGTATGTATGTGAATATATTTGCTTATGCATGTATATGTGTGTGTGCGTTTGTGTATCTATGTGAGTTTTTCTGCGCTCAGTGCGGCTGCGTAACAAAAACAGGAAGTTCTGGAGAAGCTCAGCAGGTCTTCAGGAAAGAAGAATGGTACTGGACTCAAAGCATTAACTCTGTATTTCTCTCCATAGATGCTGCTGGACCGGCTGAGCCTCTGAACCTCTCCAACACTTGCTCTTTTCATTTCGGATTTCCACCAGCTGCAGTGTTTTGCTTTTATTTGAGTGTTTCTGTGTGTGTGTTTCTGTGTTTGTGTGTGTGTGCGTGTGTGTGTATGTGGCTGTGTGTGTGTGTGCGTATGTGGCTGTGTATGCACGCATGTGAGTGTGTGCGTGAGTGTGTGGGTGTGGATGGATGTGAGCGTGGGTCTGCGTCTGTGTGTGTGCGCATGTGAGTGTGTGTGTATGGGTATGTGTGGTTGTGTGTCTGTATGTATACACACAAGTGTGTGTACGTGTGTGTGTCTGTGTGTGCGCGCACATGAGTGTGTGAGCACATGTGAACTTGTGTGAATGTGGGTGTGTCTGCCTGTGTTGCTATGTGTATGTACCTGTGTGAGTTTGTGTGTGTCTATGTGTATTCTTGAGTCAACTGTTGAACAATAAACATTTATCTGTATTTTTTAAATGTATAAGAACATTTAGAATTTATGAAAGTTACAGCATTAGGAGTTAAGACACTTTTTGGAAACATAGTATCTTCAGTCATCCAAGAGATGAAGCACCATGGGAGTCTTCCCTATCATCTCTCCTCTTTCTGTAACAAAATGGAGAGTACTCATTAATGCTCCTGATCTGTGCTTTGTAGATGCTGGGCTGGCTTTGTCGAATCACAAGGTAAGTTGCTTGCTGCTAAATTTAAAGCTCATGTTCTCTTCAAGCCATAGTTTTCATGCAACTGATCCAGTTAAGTTTCTAGTCAATGGTAATCCCCAGTGATGAGAGAGTCAGAACTGGTAATGTTGTTGAATATCAAGGAGAGCTGGTTAAATTCTCTTTTGTTGGAGATGTCAATTGCCTGACTCAAACATTACTTGTCATTTGCAAGCACAAACCTGGATGTCATGCAGATATTGCTGCATATGTGCATCGACTACTATAGTATCTAAAGAGCCATGAATGGTGCTCAACATCGTGAACATCACCTCTTCTGAATTTACAATGGAGAGAAGGTCATTGATGAAGCAGCTGAAGATGGTTGGGCCTGGGACATGACAAAATGCAAATAGCAAAACAAGTGGCAAATGAAGTTTTCCACAAAGTGTGATATGATGCACTACATGAGGAAAAATGAAAAGAAGCAGTATAAAGTTAAAGTGGGGGGGCTTCATGTTGATGAATCTTCAGTAGTGACAGGAAAAATTTGAAAGGTTGTTAAAACATAGAAATCTACTCTCTTATATATAGAGGCATAGTGTACAGGAAAAAAAAGTTATACTAAACCTTTATAAACTGCTGCTAAGGCACCATTGTTTTGTTGTGGGTGCCATACTTTGGGAAGGATGTCAAGGTCTGAAGAGATCACAGAGATTGACCAAGCTATTACCAGGGATGACGGACGTAAGTTACATGGATAGACCAGAATATATTTGGATTGTTGTCCATAGAGCAGGGATGTTAAGAAGCAGTTTGAAATTGAGTTTTAATATGATCTAGACTGCACTGTCTGAAAGGCATTTTGATTCAGTCACGGGATGCGGGCATCACTGTCTAGACCAGTATTTATTGCCCATCCCTGGCTGCCCTTGAGAAATTGGTGTTATGATGTAGATACAGATTACAATGGTAACTTTTAAAAGAGTGTCAGTGAAAGAGGAAAGTTTCAGGGTTATGGGAAAAGAACTAATTGGTTAGCTCTTTCAAAGACGGACTGAATGGCCTCCTCAGGTACTGTATAATTGCATGAACAATGTGCAGCTCTTCCCAAGGGGAAATCATATTGGTACGAAATGTATTCTGCTGAACCCTCTAACATCCAGTACAATTCCACGCCAGCTGCATTTCCAAAATGTGATGGTCTAAAATGGCACTATCAGCTGTTGATTGGATGCCAGATTTTGTAATCATCTAGCCTTCGTTAGCTGTGTATTTAAAAGCTCACTTATAAGGAATTCAGTCCCACTTCAGTTTGGTCTGCATTTTGAATTCCTTTTCTGTTCTGTTCCTCCTCCACTTCATTTATCCACAACAGCTGCATTCGAAATCCATGTGCTAAACCTATCAGGTAAGAGGTTGTTCAAAAGCCCATAGTTTACCAAGTTTAAGCCACAGAGAATAGTTATCAACCAGTTTTTTTTTGTTGGCCAGTCCAGCATCTGGCAGTAAACCAGACAGAACCACAAATGGACTATGATCCCATTGGAAATCTCTTCCAAAACAGACCCCCTGTATCTGCACACACAGGAGAAGCACATGAAAAGCAGAGTTAATGAAATGAATCACTGGGTCTAAACAGCAGGTGAGGCAGATCAGGACAGCAATGAGAAATGCGAGGGTTGGTTTGTGGAAAGATGATTGCAGCTGAGAACAAAGGAAAGGCTAGAAATGGAAAGCAGAGGACAGCAAAAAAAGGTCAGCTGACAGACAATGTGTCAAGAAGGTTGAAATCCCTTGGCCTAATCAGGACAAATAAAAGCTGAACTCAAGCAAATTAAAAATTGCGTATTTCAGGATTTTGAAAGGAATTAAGAATGTAAAAAATAGGAGTAGAACATATAATTCCTCAAGCCCGCCTTGTCATTCTATAAGATTGTGGCTGATCTGTCCCATGCCCCAACTCTTGTGCCAGTTCTGTAGTCCTCAACTCCTTGATATTTCAAAAATCTATCTACCTCTCACCACCTTACCCACTGTAGGGAAGAACCCAAGTGCTGGCAGAGTTAGGTTATAACCCATTACTCAGTTTGTGTAATAAATGTGTTGTCAAGATTTAAGTTAAAGCCAAAAGGATCATTGGGTTCAACAGGCAACGGGATTCAGTTTTAGAGAGTGAAGGGACTAAGGGAAATATATACCAATTGTAGGATTATAGGAATAGGAGGAGGACATTCAGTCTGCTGAGTCTGCCATTTAATATGATGATGGCTGATCAAACATTTAATGTCTTTTACCACCCCTCCATGCCAGTGGTAGTCAGAAACCTGTGAATTTCTACTTGACACATACGTAAAGACTGAGTCTCCACAGCCCTCTGTGACAGAGAATTCCAGATGTTCACAACCCTCTGAGCAAAGGAAATTCTCCTCATCTTGGACCTAAGTAGCATCCTCCTTATTTTTAAATTGTGCCACCAGTTCTAGATTTTCCACCAGAAGAAATATCTTAATTGCGTCGACTCTTTTTTCCATCTGGCATCCAAGTATTAATCCATGCTAGTACATTACCTCCTATCCTATGTGTTTTGATTTTTATAATCAGTCTCCTCTAGGGACACTTAACAAAAGCCTTTTGAAAATCTAAATATACTGCATCCATCTGCTCTTCTTTATTAGATGATAAAATCTTCAAAACAAATCTCCAGCAAGGGTGGCACAGTGGCTCAGTGGCTCAGTGGTTCAGTGGCTCAGTGGCACAGTGGCTCAGTGGCTCAGTGGTTCAGTGGCTCAGTGGCTCAGTGGCTCAGTAGCACAGTGGCTCAGTGGCTAGCACTGCTGCCTCACAATGTTAGAGACCCGGGTTTGATTCCATGCTCAGGCGACTGTCTGTGTGGAGTTTGCACATTCTCCCCGTGTCTGTGTGGGTTTCCTCTGGATGCTCCGGTTTCCTCCCACTGTCCAAAGACGCGCAGGTCAGGTGAACTGGCCATGCTAAATTGCCTATAGTGTTCAGGGATGTGTAGGTTAGATGCATTAGTCAGGGGTAAATGTAGGGGAATGGGGCTGAGTGGGTTGCTCTTCAGAGGGTTGTTATGGACTTGTTGGGTCAAATGGCCTACTTCCACACTGTAGGGATTGTATGATCTAAGTTCATCAAGCATGATTTTCCATTTGCAAATTGATGTTGACTCTGGCCAATCAGATTATCGTCGACTAGGTGTCTATTTATCCCATCCTTTATAATGGATTCAAGAATTTCCCCACTACTGATGTAAGGCTAACAGATCTGTATTCCCTGTTTTCTCTCTTACCTCCTTCTTAAATAGTAGGGTGACATTTGCTACCTTATAACGTGCAAAATCATTCCAGATTCTATGGAATTTTGGAAGATAATTATCAATGTACAAACAATCTCTATAACTGCGTTTTGAGAGGTACAGCATCAAGTCCTGGGGAATTTATCAGTTTACAGCCCTGTTTATTTCTTCAGTACAATCTTCTTACAAATCCTCATTTCCTTCAATTCATCATTCTCCCTATCTACTTGGATCTCTAGTTTTGGGAGATGTCTTATACAGTTCTCAGTGAAAACAAACATAAAATAATTGCTTACCTTCTCCAGCATTTCTCTGTTCCCCATCATAAATTCTGATTCTGCTTAATGGACTCACATTCATTTTAGCCAAACATTTCCTTTTTACATACTTTTGCTTTTTACAATAAGTTTTTAATTATTTTTAGTTAGATTGTATTCATATTCTGTTCTCTTTTCCTTATCAGCTTCCTGATCCTCCTTTGTTGGCTTTTATAAAGTTCCCAATCCTCAGAAATGCTGCTGTTTCTGGTGAATGTATGGGCCTTGTCTTTTAATCTTATACAATCCTGAACTTTCTTTGATAGCCACAGTTGACGGACCTTTTTGATTTTTATTTCACCTTGAAGAAACGCATTGATGCTGTAAGTCATGTCAAAGGTCTTTAAAAGCTATCCATTGCCAATGTACAATCATGCCTTTTAATGTATTTACCCAAACTGCCTCAGCTAAGTTTTGCCCCATGCCTTTATTCAAATGTCACACCCTTACTTCAGAATGAACTACCTCACAACACCAGGGCCTCGGGCAACTGTCTGTGTGGAGTTTGTACATTCTCCCCATGTCTGTGTGGGTTTCCTCCTGGTGCTCCAGTTTCCTCCCACAATCCAAAGCCGTGCAAGTTAGGTGAACTGGCCATGTTAAATTACCCATAGTGTTCAGGGATGTGTAGGTTAGGTGCATTACTCAGGGGTAAATGTAGAGTAATAGGGTAGACTTGTATTATATTTGTCCACTTATCCATAAAAGATCATTTACAACAAGTTTGTTAATTTGCTCTTTTTAGCTTTAATTAACCTCAACACATAATAATAGATTTAAAACAGCTCATCCTCTAGTTGAGTCCTCAACATATTACTCTAGAAAACCATTCTAACATACGGCAAAAACTTGCCCTCCATAACTTTAGTGTTCATTTGGTTTATCCAGTCTGTATGTAGATTCAAGTCCACTGGGATAACTGTGTTGCACATCCTACAAGCTTCTCACATCTCCTGATGAAGGGCTTATATCTGAAACATCAATTCCTCAGACGCTGCCTGACCGGCTGTGTTTTTCCAGCGCCACACTCTTTGACATTTCTCTCATCTCCTGCCCCACACTGCTACTACTATTTGGTGGTGTATAACTAACTCCAGCCAATATTTGCTGTACCTCACTGTTTCTTAGTTCCACTCAAACTGACTCCACATATTGTTCTAATCAGAGATCCTTCCACCTTTTATTGTCAGAGCAACTCTATCTCTTTTCCTTTTTGAGTATCCTTCCTAAATGTCAAACATCGCTGAATATTCAGTTCCGAATCCTGGTTATTATGCAAACAGATTTCTCTAATACTGATACCTATGTATCCCTTCTGTGTCTTCAGATCATCTACCTTGCTGTAGCTGCGGCGTGCATTCAGATAGATTGCCTTTGACTTTTTGAGCTCAATAGTCAACTCTATTTCTCCCATCTCCAAGTCTCCCTGCTATCTTTTTGACTTCCTGTTACCAACTTTTTTTCCTTCCAATCTGGTTTACCTTCAGGATCCCATGCCCCCCAAACAAGCTAATCTAAATTCACCCCAAGTGCACTATCAGATCTCCCCACAAGGATATCAGTCCCAGTCCCGTTAAGGCGAATGCCCCCAGCCTGTACAGGTGCCCTCCCTCAAACATCAGCTCACCATCCGATCAATTCTCCTGCTCCATGAAAGGAGAACAGGCTGCGGAATTTAACACTGGTCCTCTGTTACTGAAATTATTCTTATGTCCTTCTCTAAAGAAATAGGAAAGAGTGAGGGATACAGAAAGAAGTGTCTCACAGAGAACTGAAAACAACATTGAAAAAGAACAGCTGAAAAAAGAAATGAAGACACTATAGCCCCTGACCCACGGAAGAAGTGAGAAGGAAAACATAAAATAGCACAACCAAGATGTAGTCTGCACAAAACACCTGGAAAAAAATAAAGAAGCACAGAAAGAAGAAAGTGCATAGGCGTCACACAAGAAGGCAAGAGAAGGAAAATGCATTCTGGGAGAAAACGAAAACCAGATACTGCAATAACGCTCCGTTGGACTGCACAGAAGCACATACAGGCAGTGATTAAAGTACTCTTAAGAGAATACACTCATGAACATTTAAAGCAAAATACAGTGCCTGTGCTCAGCTCATGTTGGAAAATAGACCTGAATTAACAGAAGCAATGCAAAATGTGGATGGACAAAGCAATATGAATTTATATAAGATATTTTACCTAAAGTGGAAGTAATGCAGTACTTGAAATTGGACGCAAGAGTTTGTTGAAAACAGCAGAAAGAAACAATAATGAGAATAGGCAAGGCTGAAACTGAAATGTAGAATATATTTTTATTAGCAATCCTTTTACAATAATTTGGATTAAATAAAATTGATTGCCATTAACTCAGCATTTTTCCACCATTAGATTTGTGTAAAGGTTCTTTTATTGTGCCCATATACCAAGACCAGCTTTAATAAATGACAATGATTTTCTAGCCCCTAGTAAGTAATTTTCCTCCCCTCCCCCATTCCCAAAACTTGGCTCAGTGCCAGACCGTTGAACATCAGCCTTGCAATTGGGCACCTTCCTTGTTGAATAAGTTAACAGATAAAACAGATGCATACCCTTCTCTTTTTATGATGACAAACAGATTGTTACCATTTATACTATGCATTGTGTAGAACTGGATGTTAAACATATCAAGGAAAGTATTCATATTCCTTAAGTATAATCATTCTTATTGTTGCCTGTCACAAGAACATAAGTGATTCCAACTGCTAAATCAAGGACAAAAAAATTCCTATTTACATATTGCAAGGTTCAAAGAGGAGGAATAGAAGATTCACTGTCCACCATTAACCAGCAATAATTACTGAGCTTCTTTGTAGGACAATGTCAGACACTGTATTTGACAAGACCATTTAATCTTTTGATTAATGGGGCTGTGCACGTGCAAACAGTGCAGACTTCAATTCAGAATTCTTGTTCATGCATAAATTTATACAAGGTCAATATTTCATTAACTGACCTTTGACTGTCTCCTTTAATATCTGTTTCAAAATTTCAGCTTAGAAATATCATTTAAAAACATACAGCATTGATATTAGAATTTCTATTCACAGATGATTTGCAGCATAACCCGCCTTTTCATGCCACACCCATTGTGACTATGAATGGTTAATTCACCTCACCATATCTGTAATACTTTCAGAATGACATTTCTCCACCGTTTCCAAGGGTGTGGTACCTATTTCCAGTACCTTACATGTGCAAAGGTATGCCTAATATAGTGACAACTCATTAAGGAACAGGAGGGGTAGCAAGACTGATAACAAGCACGACAATGGTCTGTGGTTATATTGGGGTTTCAGTCATTGCATGGCAGTGCACATCATAAGAGGCAACAGTACACAACAGGAAGCGTTTGTGTGCAATGTTTCCAACAAGTTACTTGCATGAAATTTGGTCTTTGCAGAATGACATTTCATTACCAAAATGCCGAGCAGACATTTTCCTTGGAACTGCTTCATATTTGTATTGATTGCAATAAAATAAAGTTCCTGGTATTTTACAACAGAATTCCAGTTTATACAAAGGAATAAAAGCTCAGAAGCTGTACATTTTGCAAAACGTGCTTTGTTTTTGAAAACAGATTCTTATTTTTTGTATTCACCTGGATATGTTCTAATTGACCTTACCCCACACAGTGACAAAAAAGCAAGGAATGAAAGCTGGGATTCAGAATGGCTGAATTACTACATTGTGTTTGATAAATGAACTTAATAATAGTCCTGTCATTCAAAGCACCTGATAGTGATGACCCTGCAGATATGAAGCCTCGAGTAAAATAGATCCTGAAAGCTTCTGCTTTCCAGTAGCTGCTGTTGTTTTACTGATAAAGGCATTGTGCAGCTGGCATATGTATTACCATTGACAAAACAGTAATAGGCACAATCTGCTGGAGTTTCCACTTGCCTTATGAAATCACTTTAAACAGGCCTCAGCTACCAACAAGATTAAAAAGTGCTGCAAGACATAGCCCTCCTCAACTTGACACTAGTACTCAGTTTATTTTGCGATGGCTCATCAGATAAATTTGAAATATTTACCCAAAAGTAACTTCCAAACTCTCAATCAGATCAGATTCAGAATAATTGGATTTGGCTCTCTCTCCCTCTCTCATCAGATTTCTTACAGGAACACAAGTTGGGTGTAAACACAGTGGCCAAATATTGCGTTAGGTATGGTGGCAGGAACTGTTTTTATCTCCTGCTGTTTTGTTCCAATTTTCAGATTTGTTTACACAAGAAAAGAAGTTATAAGGGTGAGTTCTCTTCAAAGTCCTTATAATAGTATGCCTAACTAGAATGTAGTTGTATCGAATGCTATTATGCGATAAACCATCCTGTTTCTGACACTGAGAGCTGGCTCTGAAGGAGCTAGATCAATGTCAAGGACTTTACAAATGCCAATAAAGGTGATGGGTAATGATTTGGTGATGGGATACTGACTTCCATGGAGTTATTTCACAATGTCTGTTCTGTGAAGATGCTATACAGGTGTACCCTGTACAACTGATATTAGACAAGCCTTAAACATGGCTAAATGAGGACTGGGCAGTGAACTACCTCAAATAAACTCGTGACACAGAGCGACAGAGGTAGAAGATTCCATGAGGGTCCAGCAGTGACAATTAATAAAATATCACAATAAACACCTAAATGCCATTGAAGATATTGTATTAGCTAGTTAGTTGTCATGTTTTAACTATTCACAATATTTGATCTAGAATTTGCATACTGTTTAAACAAAAGTCAACATGTACTTAAAGCTTTGAGCTTTGATGTAATTATAATAATCATGTAGCACAAATCATTTATATTGAGGAATATCATTGCATATAAAAACATATATTGACAATTTGAAAACTTTATCGTAGAAGAATGGACATTTTTGATTGCAAAAATGGTCTCCCTTAAGACATCACAAGGATTTTGACTGAAGTGGAGGCCATTTGGGAATGTGGTTATGGCTTGAGCAGCTTAGATTTTGGGTGAAGTGACACATATTTCATTTTCATTACTGCTGTGCACTAATATCCATCTTCCCCTTCTGGACTGCTCTGCTGTATTCTAGGCATCATTGTCCTTGGAAAGTTTACGGTGCAGACTTAACAAAATGGCACTGGGTTTTTGGATTAAATTCCCATAAACTTGGATTGTGTTCCCTTGAGTTCAGAAAATTGAGGAGTTTAAAATATAGAAAAGAAGGGAGGGCAGGTAGAGGAAAGCTAGTTCTTCTGCATGTAGAAATCCAGAATTAGAGGTGTCATTTTCAAATTACAGCTAGACCCACGAAGAAGTGAAATGAGAAAGAACTTTCCCACAAAAACGATTTTGTGAATGTGGAAAATGAGTCAGATTTTATTCAGAAGATTATCAAGCTATTGATCAAAGGTAGTTAAACAGAGTGATTTATAGATCAACCATTGTCTAACTGAATTCAGAAACAGACTCAGGGAGAGTGCATGAGCTGTACATAAACACTAGCCTGTGTAAAGAAATGCACACTGGATACCTATATAGTTATTTTTAAACAGCAACCATTAAAACTTCAACTCAAATCTCAGGATTTGACCCCTTTTAGATCAAACTTCAACTTTATTTGATGGTAACACTTGCGATGAATTCAAACCCTTTTAAAATAGGCCACACAGCTGGAGTTGTTTTGGCACGCACAGGAAGTGGCTTGTACCATCATAGTTTCCCAGATGAGGTCCCAGCACAACTGCAGCTGTCAAAAGCTGCTCCTGATTCTTTTTTGTTATGCAGACTGTGGTCAAGGAGTAAAGTAAGGAGCGGGACTTGAACCTAAATAGTGCAACCCCACGAGAACAGAATATATGCCGCTGCTCCCTGGTTTACAGTGATAGGGGCAGAGTGCATGTGAATAACAATCGACAAACTTTCGTCTTCTCTGGCAGTCCCTCAGCTTCATGGCTGACTTGCTTCCACTCAGGGGAGGAAGGGGAGGGGGAGCTGACGGTGTTCTGTGGTGGCTAAATAATCCAATCCTGGAGCTGTCGACTCTGTCACAGGTGGGACAGGTGCTGTCGGAGGAGGTGAGTGGGTGGAATATGTTGGATTGTGTCTGCTCTTTCCGCTGCTTGCACTTGACCTCCTTGTATTCCACTCAGTGACACACAAAGGTTGGTGCCTTCATGGATACTTCTTCCCCAGTTTGATCATTGTACAACAAGGAGTTCCCATGTGTCGGGGAGGATGTTGTATTTGTTAAAGGCGGCATTCAGCATGCCCTTTCTTCTGTCTTCTTAGTGATCATTTACCATTGCAGGGCCTAGTTGCTTATAACCGGAGTAATCAAATGCAATAATAGTGAAACCTGGACTTGCACTTCCGTTTCACCACCTACATTCAGATTCTATAGCATTTGTATCAGATCCAGAGTTTAACCATAATGTAATCACCATAAAAGAAATTTTGAAGATTTTGACTGAAAGGCTATGTATTCCACCTCCAGGAATTTGAGTCCTGTGCATCCAAGTAGAAAGACATAAAATGTGAAAAAAAATCTAATTCTTGTTGACGTTGTTCTGAAAGCAAATGTCAAGTGCAGGCAGAAATGTGGCAGTCACATTGGCATTTACCGCTCTGCACACAGAAGCCACTATTAATGATTGCCTCTAGATATGGAGTGTACCCTTTAAATTATATATTGGCATTAAGAATTACATGGTGCTGTTCACAGAACTTTTGAATGTTGCTCCAATGTAATCTCACCATTTGGGTAAAGGCTGCAGCATATTTCTTTGGTGCTTAACAGGCCACATGGATGTGATCAACAACTTCCTTTAGACAAGTAAAACCTCATCTTTCAGAGAACCTTGTCAATCCCTTTTGTGACTAATGGTTTAGGAATATTGAATAGCATTTGAAATGGGATACTTGTGATCTCATGAACCATATGCTGGTCAAGTCTTCTGCATTTTCCCTGAAGAAGTCTGTGACAATATGGTTGAATGTCTATTTTTATTTTTATGAATACTTGTATTGCAGAACAGCATCTGAAAATGGACCAGGTCATTTACAACTCATTCATGTGGTTTATCCTTTCCACAAACTACTCCTCAGTCAAGTCAAGGTAGCTCATTCGCCCACTGTAGACATTGTATGGAATAGTACTGGGCTGGTTAATCCATCTCCTGTGGCCTTAAAGCTACTCTGACAATGTTCTATGGGATTGAAGATTATCAGATCAGCCATAATCTGGTGCTCTGATACATCTGATAGATCTTACCATGATCTGATATCCCCAGCTGCTTCAAGAAGAGCACAATCATCCCAGTGCTAAAGAAAAATCATACAGCGTGTACCTCAATGATTACCACCCAGTGGCTCTGACCTCCATAATTTGAAGTGTTTTGAGAGGTTAGTCATGTCTCATATCAACTCCAGCCTACCAAACTGCCTTGATCCTTTGCAATTCGCTACTGGCACAATTGGTCGAAAGCAGACCATCTCCCTAGCCCTACACTCATCCGTGGACCCTCTGGATAACAATGATATCATCGTCGGGCTCCTACTTATTGGCTACCATTCCACTTTCAACACCATAATTCCAATCAAATTCATCTCTAAACTCTGAGACTTAGGTCTCGGCTCCCCCTCTAGATTCTTGACTTCCTGACCTGTAGACCACAATCAGTAAGAATAGGTGACAACACCTCCTCTACCATAATCCTCAACACCAGTGCCCCACAAGGCTGTATACTCAGCCCCCTACTGTAGTCCATATATACTCACTTTGTGGCCAAATTCTGCACCAAGTCCATTCACAAGTTTGCTGATGACAACACCATTGTAGGTCAAATCTCAAACAACGCCAAGACAGAGTATAGGAAAGAGGATAAGTGCTTGGCAGTATGGTGTGAAGACAACAATCTCTCCATTAACATTCGCAAAGTGAAGGAACTAGTCATTAACTTCAGGAAGTGGAATGCAGGGCATGCCCCTGTCTAGATCAATGGTTAAGAGCATCAAGTTGCTGGGAGTAATGATCACCAACAATCTGTCCTGGTCCACCCATATTGATACTACAGTCAAGGAAGCACAACTACGCCTTCACTTCCTCAAGAGGCTAAGGAAATTCAGCATGTCCATGAAGATTCTTATAAATGTTTATAGATGCACCAAAGAAAGCATCCTAACTTGATGCATCATAGCTTGGGGCGGCAAGACCACAATAAACTCCATGAGTTGTGAACGCAAACTAGTCCATCACGCAAACCAGCCTTCCATCCATTGATTCCATCTATATTTCGCACTACCTCAGGAAAGCAACCAATATAATCAAAGCTCCGTCCCACCTCAGTTAGTCTCTCTTCCAGCTTTTTCTGTTGAGCAGAAGGTAGGAAAGTTTGTACACATGTATAAACAAATTCAAGAATAGTTTCTTCCCTGCTGTTATTAAGCCTTTGAACAGTTGGACCGAAGGGTCTGTTTCTGTGTTGTTCATCTCTATGACTCTATGTCAGTGAATAAATCAATCAATAATCAATCGGATCTCAATGACAAGCAAAGCAGACTTGATGGACTGAATGGCCTACTTCTTCTACTATGTCTTATGGTCTTACCTTCCTTCAGTTCTGCATCAAGTAAATGTGGTAATACATACTGCTGCTCAGAAGAATCAGCAGAGCCTCTCTGACAATTCATCTTGCTGTCCCCTGCACTAGGTTCTGTTGTGCTGTGTGTTGTCATAGACTGTAAATGAAGGTAGAGTAAATGTTCATGTTTATTTCTATCGGGAAATTAAGTTCTTAACAATTTGAAAACAAAATTATTGAATACTAAGTCTGTTCATCATTCCAGATTAACCCTGACTACTTCCCAGGGTATTTAAGGAGCCAGCTGACAATCTTCAAGAGTTCCATTAATTCAATCAAAGTCTGAGATTTTTGGATGTATCAGTTCTAATTTGGCCCATAGACTGGTGCATACAATATTTAGGTCAGGCAGCATCTGAGGAGCAGGAGAATTGACGTTTCTGGCAAAAGCCCTTCATCATGAATCCTGATGAAGGGCTTTTGCCTGAAACATCAATTTTCCTGCTCCTTGGATGCTGCCTGACCTGCTGTGCTTTTCCAGCACCATACATACGACTTTAATCTCCAGCATCTGCAGTCCTCATTTTCGCCTACAATATTTAAGCAAATGATGGCCAGATTTACTCCACAAACATGATTTTTATATCCTTGGTGTTCCTTTCTAACCTTTTCCCTGTGATTTATTATCACTGCCATATTTAAAAATAGATAAGTGGATGGACAACAGCTTTATTCTTTAAAAGTATAGAGTGAAAAAAATCAGATTTCTCTTCTGAGAAATTGTCTATTACAGAAGTATTAGCAGGTGCTTGGCAATTTGACATGTTGAACACATTGATTCGCAATGCTCCTTCCTCAATTGGGAGCCAATATTACATAATCAGCATCCATGTGGTATGTAAATAATGCATGCGCTATAAAATTCTCAATCTGCCTTACAAGAGAACAGTTTGGAAACAGATTGTGATGCAGATGCTACACATTATTTTGCTTTCTTGTGTTTTTATATTAATGACAGCATATTATGTATATTTTAGGAACAGGATCCTCACATATTATGCAATATCCTGTGCTCAGGAATGGAATTTATATCCATATACATTAATTCCTTACATGATTGAATTTCTGAAATGTGTTTCTATCAGCATGATGGAATTCTGTCAAGCTGGTGAAGATGAACTGGTTTCATAAAAGCAGCAAAATTAAGAATTTATTTTGAAGACTGAAAGAGTAAATTAAACCAGAATCAACAATCTGATTATTCAGTAACACTCAGCCTATCAGGATGGATATCTACGTTCCAGTGAAGCATCAGTACTCATTGCAATAGACATCATTTTTCACTACTTTGATAAGGAATGTATTCCTCCCAGTCAAGATGACAAGAGGTCAAGAAAATTGATTGTTTTTTTTAATATAAAAATGCACCCAAAGTTGAAATCTACTATTTATTTATCAGATCAGCTCTGTGTAAAACCTTTAAAATTGGTTGACCACTGTACACAGCATTGCAATTAGCAATAAGCTCTCAGATAAGCTCATCCTCAGGTAAGGTAATTAATGAACTTGTTCTGTATCATGATCCCCCTATCCAAACCTGGAAGCATGAGTGTTACTAGTGTGACCAGATACGAATGGGTTAATTTTTTTAGAATCTCATGGAACAGACATAAAACAATGGGACACTCAATCTGGAGGTTAGATGGGGTAGTGGTTTATAATGCTTGACCCATCAGCTTACAGATTGGTGCATATCCACTGCATGGGTGCTAATGGGAGTTGGCACAATCAGAGTATTTTTGGACTGCATCTTCTTCTAAAGAGATGCCTATACAAAATTCTAACTCTTGAAAAACTGAATTCCAAATTTACAGGAGCTAAGTTATTTTCTAAACTGGATGTCAAGCAAGAATTTTGGTCAACTTTTTTGGCAAAAAAATTTCAAGTGAAGCATTCTATCTGATTGCATGTAACATTTACAAACAGGCTAATGATTTTAAGTAAGAGAAAGTGAGGACTGCAGATGCTGGAGATCAGAGTCGAGAGTGAAGTGCTGGAAAAACAGAGTAGGTCAGACAGCATCCGAGAAGCAAGAGCATCGACATTTCAGGCATATGCTCGAAACATCAATGTTCCTGCTCCTCAGATGCTGCCTGACCTGCTGTGCTTTTCCAGCACGACACTCTCAACTAATGATGTTAAGGCACAATTTGAGGTAAATGGATGTGATTTCATCGCCGTTATAGAGACACCACTACAGGGTGACCAAGTTTAGGAACTAAACATCCAGGGATTTAGGAAAAATAGGCAGAAAGGAGAAGGAGATGGCATAGTGCATGTAACAAGGTATGCAATCAGTACATGTGTTTCAGAGTATCTTAGATCAAGTGATCAAAGTGCATATGCTTGGATGGATCTAAGAAACAGCCAAGGCAATAAACATTGGTCAGCATCGTTTCTTGGCCAGCAAACTATGTTAACTTTGATATAAATCTGGTAATTTGAGATGTATGTAATGTGGGTAATATAGTAACAATGGCTAATCTCAATCTACATGGTTATGCCAGTTTTGGGTCTTGCCATTCAGAATCCAACATACCCCAACCACTTTCAATACTTCATGAACCAGATAGTGGCAGGTTTACCTAATGGGTAATGTACCTGGGTGACCTCCTAGTGTACAGCAACACCTAGAAAAAGCACTTAGAGTAACCAGAATCCTTCAGCCAGAGAATATGGCCAGCTGACCCCAGTGGTCAGTCTCAAACAATAAGTTTGTTAAGACCCAAATGACCTATCCACGACATGTAGTAGATAAAAATTGCACCAGATCAAAGGAAGTGGCTTATAAGGATGCCAGAACAAGTGGTAACCTCACAATTGGGAACAGTTTTGAACCAAAAAAAGAGAGCTGAAAAACTAGTAAGCAAAGGAAAAAGAGAACATGAATGCAAGCGAACAAGAAACATGAAGATGAACCTGTAAAATTTTATTTAGGCATGTAAAAAGGAAAAAAGATTAGCTAGGATAAATGTGGGTCCACTATCGGTGAAGCCTGGCAAACATATAGTGGAGAACAAAGAAATGGCTGAGAAACTAATCAATAACTTTGTGCCATCTTCACAGAAGAAGATGAAGAGAATCATTCAGAAATACTAGGTACTATGAAACAGAAGAACTGGAAGAAATTATTAGTAAAGAGGTAGTAATAGAAAAATTAACTGGATTGAAGGGTGATAAATCCCCTGGATCAGATGAGCTTTTTCGCAGATGTTGAAGGAAATAGCTATAGAAATAATTGATGCATTTGTGGTTAGTTTGCAAAATTGTGTTTGTTCCGGAAATTCCCCTGCAGACTAGAAAGTAACCTCCTGGTTAAGATAGTGTGGGAGAGGTAGAATAAAATATTACAGCTTTGCTTGTTTGATGCCAGTTATAAAGGAGATGATAACTGGGCACTTACAAAAGAATGGTAAAATTGGGCTGAGTCACCATGGAATTATGAAAGGGAAATAATACTTGATAAACTTGTTGGGAGTTTTTTGAGGATGTAACTTGTGGCATAGGCAAAAGAGAACCAATGGAAGTGGCATTTTGGATTTTCAGAAGGTTTTTGATTAGGTCCGACAAAGGAGGTTAGTAAATAACTGAGAGCATTGGATTTGGAGAAACCTGCTATTATAGACTGAGAATGAATCAATGTATAGATAGCAAATAGTGAGGATAAATCAATGTATAAATCTGTTTCTATTGGGATACAGCAAGAATTAATGCGAAGTCCACCGCCATACCAAATACCAGCCTCTAATCACATCCTGTGACTGCATCCCACTCAGAGCAGCATCAGGCCATATAAATTATGTTAACATTTGGGTCTGGATCTTGAAAGGAAAGTCGGGACTCTAGCACTTCTATGTCCACCTGAGACGAAGCAAGGCCCTGGTTTAACGATTTATCTGAAAGATATACACATAGTTATACATGTGTGTGCAATGCATGATCAGATGGGCACTGGTATGTTTGTGTGTTTGTTTAGCTGAAGAGCTTTCCGAACATACAAAGGGAGATTTAGCATTCACTATGTGAAGGTGGTCGTGTGTGGAAAAGCAAGGAATCTGGTTTTCACCATTCACTGTGGAGATTTAACAGGAGTTTGAACCTTGCCTTTCAGGTGAGTTTGGAGGGTGGATTCTATCGCTGACTCTGAAGGTGGGTCTGTGTGGGGGTGTGGACTCACTTTGGGAATGTTTAGGGGAGTGGGCTGTTGGCAACAGGAGGCAGTTTTGGAACAGGGGGACAAGGAGCTCTGTGAAAACATTCACCTTTCCCCATCGCAACTGATGGTTATCAGAAATCTTCCTATCGATGCTAGGCTTTTATGAAAAATTCTGTTTTGAATTATGGTAGTGCAAGGTTGCATAATAATCCATTAAAAAAATATACCTTCTTGTCACAATTTTTCTTTCAAGTGCTTTACTTTTTAACATTAACACTGCGTGGGCTTCCTGAATAAAGGACATTTCCTTATTTCCTGTGGTACGGTGGAATGAGAAAGCAAATTACTGTATTGTAGGAAAATTAATGCTAAGGCAGGTCTTAATAATATATCCTTACTAATCCAAACCATCTGAAATATGGACATTACTCATAAACATTTGCATTCAATTTAAGAGCTGCTGATTGCATTCAATGGGCTTGCACACATTGTCTGACTGTCTATCTGTCTATCTATCTATCTCTCTCTCCCCCACAGAGTGTTTTTGTTTATGTATTCATTTACTTCTTATATTTTCTTCAACTGAAGCTAAATTACAATCCACTCAGATGCAATGCTTTCATTTAATTCAAAATATGCAGGAGCACACAAGTCCCCTGGTGTCTTTAATTTAATCAGCCTGAGAGCTGTGCAAATCCATATCAATCTCTTCATAAATCTCTGCCAAACACTGGAGACTAATATTCAATTTAACCTGATAACAATAAGACCTCTCTGCTGAAGTGAAAAATGGTTGGGTGACCTTATTGAAAAATGTAATTCAGAGAAGAGATTATTTTTCGCACATCGATCTGCCTTGCAAACAGTTCTGCTGGCTCACCTTTGAAGGACTTACCAATGGCAATGTGCACAATTATTTGACTCCCATTTTGATGAACATAAACATAGGGAGCATTTAAAGTTATATGCCAAAAGCTCCCTCCATGGCTCAACTAGTTACGATCATACAGACCAGGGAAGTCTCAAATTTAGTCTTTGGATAAGTGATCGTATTTAGCAGCAGTTAGAGAGAGGGAAATAGGCCGAGGTTCCTCATATTTCTTACTATACAGAAATCTGTTGACTTTTGCATGTATGTCAGTGAGTGACAACAGGGAAAAGTACAAGTACAGGCCAGTACTAGCCTCACTATGTATACTGCATATAGGAATGAATGTATGTGTGGCGGGGAGGTGGGGGGTGGGGGGGGGGGGGGGGGGGGTGGTTTCCTGTTTGCATTCATTCCTGCATAGTGGCACCAGAAAGTCAAAGCCCACTCTGCAAATTCAAAGTGGACAACGCATTCCATCCACTGCCCATCCAGATAGAATCAGTTATGAATGATGCAGCTATGCTTGATTTGGACAGTTGCAAAGCCCATACAACAACATTCCACACTGCATATACTAAACAGGCTCAGGCAGCAGCACAAATACCAAGGCAAATCAATCCTGCTCTTCAAATAACACCATTTGATTTTTATGCCTACCTAAGCAGGGGATGGGAATCTCATAGAGTCATATAGCACGGAATCAGACCCTTCAGTCTAACCATGCCGAACATAATCCCAAACTAAACTAGTCCCACCTGCCTGCGCCTGGCACATATCCTTCCAAACCTTTCCTATTCATGTACTTATCTAAATATCTTTTAAATGTTGTAATTGTCCCCGCATCGGCCACTTCCTCAGTAAGTCACGGTGGAAGTGGGCGGCCCGGTGGCACAGTGGTTAGCACTGCTGCCTCACAGCGCCAGAGACCCGGGTTCAATTCCCGCCTCAGGCGACTGACTGTGTGGAGTTTGCACGTTCTCCCCGTGTCTGCGTGGGTTTCCTCCGGGTGCTCCGGTTTCCTCCCACAGTCCAAAAATGTGCAGGTCAGGTGAATTGGCCATGCTAAATTGCCCATAGTGTTAGGTAGGGGGTAAATGTAGGGGTATGGGTGGGTTTCGCTTCGGCAGGTCGGTGTGGACTTGTTGGGCCGAAGGGCCTGTTTCCACACTGTAAGTAATCTAATCTAATCTAATCAAAGTCCATTCCACACGGGAACCAGCTCCTGTGTAAAAAATTTGCACCTTGTGTCTTTTTAAAATCTCTCTCCTCTCACCTTAAAAATATTCCCTCCAGTCTTGAAATGCCCCATCCAATAGAAAAGACACCTACCATTAACCCTATCTATAATCCCTCATGATCTTAAAGACTCTTTAATGTCACCTCTTAAATTCCTAGGTTCCAGTGAAAAAAAAGTCCCAGCCTCTCCATCCTTTATTTATAACTCAAACCTCCAAACCCAGGAACATCTTAGGAAATCCCTTCTCAACGCGCTCTAGCTTAATAAAATTCTTCCTTTAACAGGCCGACGTGAAGTGGACACAATACTCCAGAAGAGGCTCAACAATGTCATGTAGAACTTCAACATATCATCCAAATTCCTATACTCAAAGGGCTGTGTGGTGAGGGCAATCATTCTAAATGCCTTTTCTCAGTTCTCAGTTCGACATCTCATGACATCTTCAACAATATTGCATTTGCTGGGCACTGGACTGAAATATCAACATAGACAATGTATCCAAACCACATTCTGGGTTTAAAATCTATCAGCGAGCTCAGGCTTGTACTGGACAAGTGATTTTTTTTTTGGAATCTGACTGGTGAAAACTGTGAGAATTGAGAGTTGTTGCCTCCATCGGGACAGCATCAAAGTCAGAGTAGGAAAGCCTTGGAACAGACCTCTGATATGACAATGCTGCATTGTCCTTTTACCAGCAGGAGACAGCAAATCCAGTGTCAACAGTGCCCACTTCTTCAAAACTGGAATGGTGGGTCAATGAATATTCCAGAAACTCGAGGGACCAGAATTGAGAGAGCGCTGCTATCTCTGAAGGTCGAAGAGATAGAGAATGTTAGACATGGGGAGGGGAGAAAACATAGTGGAGTTTGAAATCAAAGCAAATTATTTAAAATCAATTGTTTAAAATCACTTCTCTGTACGTGTGAACTTCTGTCTGAGTGTATGTATGCACCACACCAGGAGGACAGTTGACAATTATAATCTACCATTGTTAATGTTTGTTCCTTGCCTGTGATCATATATATATATATATATATATATTATATATGCCCACACCAGATACAGCTGCCTTTAGGACCTCTCCCTAATTCTGAGTTGGAGAAAGGTCTTTGCTACTTGTATAAGGCCATTCTAAAGTGAAAACAACAACTGGTATATTACTTCAGAACAGAGGCTACAACAAAGTGAATGCTTCCAGGATAACTATGACAGTGTTAATAGCCCATTAGTGTCACAGCAAAAAACCCTCTGCTGTGTGCTCATCATGGCATTTCCTCGAGAAACAATGGCTGGACGGGAAATAGGCTGGTCAAGCGACAGGCTGGGGAAGTGAGTGAAATTATAAAGGAAAGCATCCACTCCGATCAGAATTAATATGACCCCTGGAGACAGCAAGTGGGAAGGCCCAATATGCCTGTGTAATTAACAGCAGTCACTGCATTTCAAAAAGATGTGTACAAGTAACGACACACAGTAGCTCTCTTCCTCTGCACATTACATGCCCCACTGAGCACAGCCAATGTGTGACAGGCCTGAGATTAAAGGGCTGGATTACTGAGCTGTGGTTAGGTCAGATCAAGCCAGAGGGGAAGAAACTGAGAGGAGCTTCCTGCTGATGTGACCAGTTCAATCAGTTATTCAGTACTTGTGGCTATCTGAATTCTAGAAGCCCCTAATCAGAATTTCCACGTTACAAGCCAAATATTCCTGAAGAAATATCTTGTGACTGTGTGATGGACAGAAACAAAGTTGATGCACATTTTATTATGTTCAATTGACTGCTGATTTTTAAATAAAATTGATTTTAAAAGTTAGATAGCAATGCTAAATTTGCATTAATGAATGGAATTTTGTGCACTTCGATGTTGAAATAATCTTCCAAACATGTCTACCTCTTTGAAAAACTTTTCTTTGGTCATAAGAATGTATTTCAGTTCATCATGACTTGCGATTCTGTGCCATTTTCAACATACAGAGGTTTATTCTAATGTATTGTTCTTCAGGTTATCCTCCTATGATCTGAAAAGATTTGCCCTCTAATTAATTCAACATGGTAAGGATGAGAATGCTCCAGTAGTACTGAAAGTGGCTCTCTGAGCCTGCCTTTGCACCTAATATGACTCAAGCACTACAATGTGAGAGGAAAGCATCTAAAGTGTCAGGAATTTGTGAGCGGATTGCTTATATGGGCTCACTCAGGATGGGAACTGCATCTATTTGAGGATCATAAAATGTACCATAGAACAGATGACATTATGGCACAGGATCAGGCCCTTCAGCCCACTATGTCTGTACCAACAATGTTGCCATTCTAAACTATTTCCAGACACCTGCATGTGTCCATATAGCTCCATTCCTCGTCTGTGTGTCTATCTAAATGCCTCATTTTCTTTTGTTTATATCCATGGGAGTCAGAAAATCAGTTATTTGCCACAAATTTCCCAGCCTGTGTACTGTATATGTCCACAGCAGTTATATGGCTGGTCAGCTTAAGATTTTGGATGTAGATGGTGGAGAATTCAATGGAGGCAATTCTGTTCAATACCGAGAGGAGATGGCTGCATTTCCCATAGCTTCTGTGAATTCCTTTTCAGTCTGAATATTATCAGCTCAAGTCTGTATGTTGTCCAGATTTTGCTGAATATGGACACAGAAAGCTTCAGCAATTCAAAGAACATAAAACTGACTCTTCTGACAATCTGGCTCAATTTTTCCAGGCGCACAGATATTGTTATTGCAGCACAAAGCTTTCATCAGGCTCAACTGTTATCAGGTACAAAGTGGCCAGGATACAAGGATTTGGACAGCACAGAGTCAGTGGATAGCTACGTTTCACAAGTATGTTTCACCTTCACTGTATTGGCGGGGGTGATGTAGGTGAGGGGTTGGTGGTGTCCTCTGGGTTTGACCTTTGAAGGGCCCCATACCCTAATGTGCAGACCCCTCCCTCAGAGATATCAGCATTCATCCCACTCCCCCCTCTCGGGAGTGGTCACAGCCACAGTCATTTCCATTGCTCATGTGAGTGACAAAACGATGGAAGGCAGCAGTTGCTGTGATCTCCAGGCTACTCCACACCGTGTCGTAGCTGAAACCCCAAATGTCAACACCCTCTTCCCGGTAGACGTCCTTGTCAACCCCCACAAGCCTCACACTTCCTGGAGTCCCTCGCCAAACCCATCCACCTGAGCTGCATCTGGTCATCCACATCCCATACATACAATGAAAAGGCTGGGTGTAATGGTGCACCCTTACCCCACCCCTTCCCAGAGGCCAAGAGACTGCTCCCCAGCAATATGCCTCCTCCCACATGTCCCCTTTTCCACCCATGTTCTATCATCCTTTCTCTTTATGTATTGAGTTACCCCTCCTTCAGTGCTATAATCCCCTCTGCATCCCCTTGGACTCCAATCCTCAGAATGAGTTTCCCCAGCTCCCTACTCCAACACTGCCTTCTGATAATCCCCATTGACCTTTACTCGATGGATCCCCAGAAATGATCACAGCTGACCACTTTGTGGAACTTACCGGAATAGCCCAAATGACGAGTGACCAGATTCTTGACTGATCCAGCTGACTCCTGATGGATCAATGGACTGGCCGCACTGACAGGTTGAATGTGACCCCCCTTGACTGATGACTGCTGACCAGCTCCCTGAGCTTTGTGTCTGCACCAAGAGACAAGGCCATACAGCAGTACCCTGTGAGTCTTCAAACTGGCTGGTGAACTTAGGCACAAGAAGGCAAGGCAGAGGGATGCTGTGAGGTGCTAAGTCAGTGAGCGCTAAGAGACCAAAACCTGTGACACAAACCTGGTCCTAACCGACTGCTGACTGAACAGTACCCTTGCAGCAGCATTGCATTGATAGCAGCCACTGCGCTCCAATGTACAGCAGTAAAGTGCCGAGGCATGCTGTGTATGGATTGGAGATGCGCCTTGATGATGCAGTGAGGCTGGCACGTACAAATGCCAGTATCTGTAGCCATGGGGTGCAGGCAGTTAGTGTGTATGCATGGAGGTGAGACGTCAGTGTCCAAAGATAGAGAACCAGTGCAGCCAGCAGTGAGCAGGAGTCACCCAATATTGCATTGACCTTCACACCAAGAAATCTCAGCATCTACTGTCTATCCAGTAGGCGGTAGAACAGCAGCCTGCATATTAAAGACGTGGAGTTTGGTGATCACGTGACAATCCCCATTACAAGGACCCTCATTAACAAGAATATCATCTTGCCATGCAGGACTCTGTTGGAAAATGTGACTTGCAGCTGCCCACATTGAGAAAGTCCTCTCTGGATGTCTCTCATGATTCTCTCAGATTTATCACCATAGCCCATGTTGTTCACGCTTGGGACGATTTCGCCCAGAGGAATTCCACGGGTAAACAGGTCCAAATTTGTGCTTCTTTTGTCAGAATATCCCTCTCCTACAATTATTTATTTATTTATAAAGAGGTTGCCAGGATTGGAGGGTTTGATCTATACTGAGGGGCTGATTAGACTGGGGCTGTTTTCCTTGGAGCGTCAGAGACTGAGGGGTGACTTTATAGAGGTTTATAAAATCATGAGTGGCATGGATAGGGTAGACAAGGTCTTTTCCCTGGTGTGGGGGAGTCCAGAACTAGAGGGCATAGGTTTAGGGTGAGAGGGGAAAGATTTAAAACGGACCTACGGGGCAACTTTATCACTCAGAGGGTGGAGCGCATATAGAATGAGCTGCCAGAGGACGTAGTGGGGGCTGGTGCAATTACAGCATTTAAAAGGCATCTTGATGGGTATATGAATGGGAAAAGCTCGGAGGGATATGGGCCAAGTGTTGGCAAATGGGACAAGATTAGGTTAGGATATTTGGTCAGCATGGACGAGTTGGACCGAAGGGTCTGTTTCCGTGCTGTACATCTCTATGACTCAATTTGCTTAGATTCCAGTAGCCCATTATTTCAAAGAGGTCCTTGCAGCTCTAGATTTTTTAAAATTCAGCAGTATCTTAAAGTGCTGCCAACATCTTTGTTGAGCTGTTATTGCCTAACACTCTGCTCCCAAATCCCATGTTGCATTTTTACCAACAGTACTGAATTTTTTTTGTGTCCTTCTTATTCTGGATCACAAGCAACTCATTCCTTTGGAACTAAAATGCTAATTTTCATAAAATGAATGGACAGAATGTAGTTAGAATTGTATTCATCTCTGCTTTGACTTACGTTCATAGAATCCCTATAGCATGAAAGCAGACCATTTGGCCCATCAAGTCAACACTGACCCTCTGAAGAGCAGCTCACTCTATCTCCATGCAACCCTACGTTTCCTATGGCCAATCCAACCAACCTGCACATCTTTGGACTGTGAGAGGAAAGAAGAGCATGCAGACACAGAGAGAATGTGCAAAGTCCACTCAGACAATCACCCAAGGGTGGAATCAAACCTGGGTTTCTAGTGCTGTGAAGCAGCAGTACTCGCCACTGAGCTACCATGCTACTCCATTATGCATGCAATTTTACAATGGCACATTCTCATTCCCATTGTGAACAGCCACAGTTTTGCCAAATATAAGCATTGAAGATTCTAAAAGTTCATAATAAACAATATGAATAAGCAAACGATACATTATGATACTGAACTAAATTGGCCTCAGCTCTGAGTTTTATCGTTAGATTTCAGCACATGACCACTGGGATAAGGAAGGTACAAATTAACCAAAACTTATAGAACTTGTTGGAAAGAAGTGAGGTAACTTGGACTTTCTGTGACAGTGTAAAACAGGTCGTCACAAGCTGGCTGGCACCTGAATGCTTCTCCCAATTTTAATTTCCATTGAAGTCAATAAGAATAGAACTGGAGGTGAAAAACAACTGTTGACTTACCCATTGTGTACTATTACATAAAATCAAAATTACTCTTAATGTGTGTGTGAGGATGCGTGGGAACAGACAGAGGAGCTCAGTTGTGGTGCTTTCACTATCATGGTACATGCATAAAGAGTAGACAGACAGATTTAACTGTGGTTTGGGCCATTAATTTCAGGAAGGGAAGAAAGCCAATGAATTATTTAAAAGAAATAAGCTTGCGACAAACATTTGCTCTGTTTCTCCCCCCTTGAAAGATTATAATACTGCTCAAAATTTGTTCAGCACAATGATTCTGAACATAATCCCAGAAAAACGTACTGGTATGCTATACAGTGCTTAAATTTGGGTAACTGCAAATTACCATCCCAGCTGGTTTGCTGATTTTTGTTTTGTCTGTTTTTGGCCTATGAAGTGAAATGCATACTGTATCATCTTGAAGTTATTTTTAATCAGCTTGCTCAAACATGCTATGGGACATTTACAGGGCAGGGTAGCACCTGAAACGAGCCTTTCTGGCAAAGTTAGAGACACCACCCTGCATCACAAAAACCCTCACATGTCTTCTAGATATTTCTAAATGTCTTCAGGCATGTCATGACACATCTCTGGAGCAGGTGGGACTTGAACCTGGGAGGTGAAGACATTACCACTGTAATGCAAGATCCCAAATAAGTGAGGGCTGGCTTGGAACCCATTGAGCTAACCAATGAAAATCAAAAATTTGTAACCCTTATGATTAATTGTGAACTGCAATTTGAAGACAATTAAGTATCAGAAATGATACCTGGGTGGCAGGAATAAATAGGGGCAGAATGAGCAGGCCGCGGAATCCCGATGTTATTGAATAGTTCTGGTTTCCACGTTAAAAAAATGATGTAGAGGCACTGCTGAGGGTGCAAAAACACCTAAAAATTAATTGGCTCCACAGGTTATACCTATCAGGATTCATTGAACACCTGTGAGCCTTTTTTCTAGAAAAGAGAATATTGATGAGTCACCTGAAAGAGGTCCTTAAAGTACGGACAGTAGTTGATTGGGTAAGAATTCTCTGTAGAGAATTTGGTCTCAATATCATCCCCTGCAAAGCAGGTTACAAAGGACTGTACAGGGTTATGGACTTAAATTTGTAAGGTTACACTTGCCATGTAGCTGAATAGTTCTTAGGAGGGGTCACTGGACCAAGATATTAACTATGTTTTCCTTTCATAGATGCGGACAGAGCTGCTGAGTTTCTCCAGAATTTTTTTTTTAATTTGTTATAGTAGTTCCTTCACTATTGCTGGGTCAAAATCCTGAAACATAATTCCTAACAGTGTAGTGATTGGAACAATGTCAGCCATGATGAGCTCCCTAACTGTGGCTGTTAACCTGGTCCAATCAGGGAATCCTGGCTGACAGATATATGCAGGTGTGTCAGGATTTTTGTTCACTCTGGGACCTGGCTCTGTGCTAGCTGCATCAGCGTGATGTATTATGGACATGTAAATAAAGGGTCATTTGGTGACAGGATACCATACTTTATGGAGTTATATCAAACACGATTGTGGGCAAAGGAGGTTCAAAAGGCAACTCACCATCATCTTCTCAATGACAATTAAGGATGGGTAATAAATACTCGCCTAGCCAGCAATATGCACAATCCATGAATGAATTCGGAAATTGACCAGTACCAGTTATCACTTTAGCGGCAAATTGAACAATGCTGCTTCCTGTTATGCAAGGAATTTCACACTGCGCCCATGATTTATGATTACAGTAACATAATTTGGCTTCAACTCCAGTTATGTGTTATGAAGAGATTGCCTATTAAGTGAATGTATGCTTTACATTGATCAGGATACATTGATTGACTGCACTATGTTATAGCAGTAGGAACATTATCATCATATTCTCAAACCTATGTGTACAGATGCGAAGTGTCTCTGAGGAAAGTTGGCTGTGGGCCATGTAGCCAATTTAACAGCCCTTATATAGTCCAGGATCTATGAAACTGGAACTTGGAATAATTATCATTCAAAGGTGTTGCTAGCCATATTTAGGCTGTACAATTTCATATCGTCACATGAATTGGATTATGGCACACTTTGCTATCTCCTCGTGTTTACACTGGACATAAATTATTTTCTTGAAATTTTGCAAACACAGCAAAATTCCTTTCCTAACAGGAGTATAAATCAAGTATGTTAGAGGACTATCATTCCCACTGGTCTAAAACTCATTGTGTTGACTCAGACTCCTTTTTGAGTCAAGTAACAACATTAACCTCACAATAGAAAATAATGAAAACAAAGCATAAACACTTGGCAAAATGTGTCTTTCACTTGTACAAATGTTAACAGTGCAGAATATGAGAATCTCACGTATCTTCAAGAACATCTTGAACCTAAAAGTAGGTAAGCCTGCCAAAATCTTATCGAAAAGTGAATCACTCGATAAACAACTTGGACTGGACTGATTCCAGGCAATGCTATGTATGTCTATGGATGCTTATTTACGAATGCAGTATTGACTGTCATACATTCATGCATAATTGTTACTCAAAGGACTGATTTCTATATTAACATTTGTTCTATTTATCATATATTTTTGAATGTGGGAACATGTTTGAAACTTTTGTAAAGTCCTTTATACTTAGTGTTAATATTATTAAAACATTTGTAAGGAGAAAAGAGTAATAATTTATTAGCTGTTATAAGTATTTGATTGTGAAATATCGTGTATTTGCCTTCTGAGACAATGCTTGGAATAAGTACCTGGCAAATCATTTCAACAGATCTCAAATTCACGTTCACGTATATAGGAGCTGGATGAGGTCATTCAATTAGATAATAATTAATGGATAAGAGAAAGTGAGGTCTGCAGATGCTGGAGATCAGAGTCGAAGAGTGTGGTGCTGGAAAAGCACAACAGGTCAGGCAGCATATGAGGAGCAGGAGAATCAATGTTTCGGGCATAAGCTATTAATGTATATCATAACAATACCTACCCATTTTGTTCTGTAAATTATTAAAACCTTAGCTATATATCCTTCCTGATGTGTGCTGCCCAGAATTGAATGCAGTACTCCAGATGGCGTGTATTCACAGCAGTGTATGACTACAACACCTGTATAATATCAATACTGTGCTGTTCTGTCAGATTTTAATTTTTGATGCTCCATTTCTGTTGGTTGTTTATTCACTTAGAGCCATATCTATTGTTTGAAAGTATTCTGATGCAATCTATGTCGTATCTGAGGCATACTACTGCATCTGCTTTAATTGAAAAATGTTCTGTAGCTCGATATTTCAAATCACCGTGAGTTTGGGCTGGTTCCAGAGTGTTAAATAATCTGCTGACTAACACAAACAAATGGAAAAGATTGCATCGGGAATGAGCAAAAACATCCAAATCTACATTCCTTTTAAATCATGATTCTGTAGAAATGAAATTAATTTATACCTACCTATTTTTCTACTACTAGCTCAAAAGCATACCAATAAATAAGGAGGCAAAACATTAATTCCAGATTACATCCTGGATTAAGCTGAAGTTCAAAAAGGAAACACAATTTCCTTCCCTTTCCCAAGTTGCAACAGCTAAAAGCCTCGAAAGCCTCTGTACAAATATTCTTTTTAAAAAGACAGAATGATATTTTCCAGGGGAAATTCTCTGTCAAACTAAAATTTCACATAAAAGCATTAAGGTATAATATTGTACAACATAAATTTCAGACTTCACTGGATTAACAAAGGGGTGGAGATGAAGAGTAAAGATAATTTCAAAATATTGGGATCACTGGTAGCTGGGGAAAAGAAAGCATAAAGTGTACAAAAAATGAATTGGAACATAAGCAGAATTAGGATTTCAGACTTTGACAGTTGATAAAATTTTAAACAAGCCAAGAGATTTGAAGTGTTTTCTCACAGAACAGTAATTAATGGAATAGAGTCCCATCAAATGCTATATTAATTGATCTTTATATAAAAGATCTCCTATGAATTCCTATGAAAGGATGCATAAACCGCCAAATACTTATCAACCCAATCCTTCAAACACCATCTGCTCCACCTGGGGCAGAGACTGCAGATCACATACTGGAATGCTCAAGTATCTCAGAACCCATCGAATCAAAGTAAAACCAAGTCAACCTTGAACCCATGAGACTGTCTCAAAGGAGAAGGGAGACTCAATGGTCTAATATTACTCATTTTACAATAATTAAAGTATAAAATTACCTTCGTTGTTTCACTTACTATGTGATGTGATTGGAAATTTATCGGGTCCAATTTCTGCTCCATAACTTTTCCTTATGTCCAGGTGAAATAACAGATTAACAGACAAATGGCCACCCATTCTGTTACAATGGGAGATTGGCAGGTAAGTGGAAATTCTGCCTTAAAATCTTCAGGCGAAGTGAGGTTAGTGGCTGGGAAATGATTATTAAGCATCCAAGTGTTGACTTGTTAGCTGTTCCCTGTGAGCCCTCTCAGTCACTGGACAAACATAGAAGTATAAAGTTAAATGAGGAGAGGCAATATAAACTAAATAGCAGAATGTTAACATGGTCCAGGTCCAGAGAAACCTGTGAGCGTAGATGCTCAAGTCCTTGAACATGACTCTATTTAAATGATTCATGGAATCCTTGGTTTTATAAACAAAAGTGTAGCATACAAAAGAAAGGAACTTCAACAGCATTTCCGAAGCTTATACTACCTGGAAGGATAGTGACAGCAGGAACATGGGAACATTACCAAGTCAAATAAACCTAAGCTGGAACTATATTGCCATCCCTTCATCAGCGCTGTGTTCACGTCATGGAATTCATAATAGCTCTTGGAGATGTACCTTGACTATATGAACTGCAACTGTCAAAAAAGGCAGCTCACCATCTCCTTCTCACAGGCAAATACAGATGAGTAATAAATGCACATCCCATGAATGAATATTTAAGAAACAAACCCCCAAAAATTGTTTGCTGTCAAACTTTCCTTTCTTGCCCTATCCGAGATGACATTATAAATGGTTGTTCTTCCTCAGCAACCACTCCCTCCCTTTCAAAACCTCCCCTATCATTTTCTTCCAAAGTAATCCTACTCTCAGTTTCTTTGTGATTCAAACTCCCGACTATACTTCCAACTTCCTATCCTATCCAAAGTCATGTACATGTTGTCAGTCACCAAGTCCACCTTCCATTTGTATGCAATTTGCTTATTTTTGATGAAAGGCATAATATTGCAGATTCTGGTTATCTGAAATGACAATTGAAAATGCTGGAAACACTCAGCAGGTCAAGCAGCATCGGTGGAGAGAAAAACTGAGTTAAGATTTCAGGTCATGGCCTTTTATACAAACCTGGAGAAGCTAGAAATGGACGATTTAAAGTGAGAAGGAGAACATGGAAAAAGAATAAAAAGTCTGTGATCGGGTGGAAAACTGAGCAGATTGAATGACAAAAGAGATGATGGTGTGAAGCTAAAGAATGTGGTAATGAGTCAAATAAAGAAACAAAAGATGTAAGTAGAGGAAATGTGAATAGTAGAATGATGAATAGTTGCCGTCTGAAAAAGCAAAAGAAAGAGAAAATGAGCATAAAATTGAAACCTGCAAAGGAGAAATAGCAAAATGGGGGCGGAGGTTACTGTCTGAATTTGCTGAACTGGAGAACCTCCGTCACCTGTCATTTTAATTCTCTTGTTAATTTCACTTTCCATGGTCTCTTATAGTGTTTCAATAATGCTCATAGTAAGCTCAAGGAACAGCAAGCTTTCAAGTAGACGCTTAGCTGCCCTAACTAGTCACTGAGTTCACCCAGCTCAGACAGTAACTTCTGCCCCCATTTTGTTTCCTATCCCTCAGCAGGTTTCGATTTTATTCTCATTTTCTCTTCCTTTTGAATTCATGCGGCAACAATTCATCATTCCGCTGCACACATCTACTCTAAACACCTTATTTGTTTTTTTACTTGCTCCATGCCACTTTCTTTGGCTTTACACCAAGTCTTTTGTCATTTAATTTCTTCCACCTTATCCTTGCCTTTCCTATCATTCTTTGAGTACCCATCCCCCTTAAAAATCATTTCTAACGTCTCCCAGTTCTGGTGAAAGGTCATCAACGTGAACTGTTTCCTTTGTTTATTTCCCCACAGATGCTGCCTAATCTGCTGAAATTTTCTAGCATTTTGCGTTTGTATTCTTTTTTCTTTTTACCTCTCCATTCAGGTGTGCTTCCCAACTCAGTACATAAACTGTCCCAACCTAAGTCACAAATGTCATTGTGTGATTGTAACCATGGTACGTTATCCCTTCCAGTGCTCCTTATTACACTTACATTATAAGACAGTCTTTTATTTTGTCACTTTACACTCTCTTCTTCCAGCTAAGTCTCCTCCAATTTCCAGTAATCAATACTAGCTAGAGAACGTCCTCAGAATTGCTTCTAATACCTCTATGGAAACTTCCAAGAATCTGTCTCTAACCCCTTTCTCTTTGATATCTGTGCACATACACTACCCCTGTCCATCTGTACGCACAAAGGATCCACTTCCATATGAGTGCGAATGATACACAGCTCTAATCATCCATCACTCTCAGCCTCTCAACCAGCTCTCCGTTGACAGGTTATTTGACACCCAGTCTTGGATGATCTGCAGTTTCAAACAATTAATCATTGAGAAGACTGAAGCCATAATCTTGATTGTTAGCATAAATTGTCACAACCCGTTCACTCAATAGCCTTCTTAGGCCCTGGTTTTAGATTGAGCCAAATTCAACACAACATTATTAATGGAATTGAGCTTCTCAGCTGGGTTTCCAAACACACAATCCTTTCAATCTCGATGTCTTCCACCTAGGATCATAGAATAATGCAGCCAAAAGCAAACCTTGTGCCACTGCCAACTCTTAGAAAGAGCTATCAAATCCATCTCACCTCCCTGCTTTTCCCCCATAAATATTAACTACCCAATGTAGGTCTTGAATCATAATGTTAAATTTAGAATTTCATGCCCTACCAATTTATAGCCAGGCATCTGACATCACTTGTATCCCCTCATTTTGGTTTGTTACTGAAACTCTCATAAGTATCGTTGTTATCTACAGACTCGATGATTCCAATGATGTTCTACAGTCATCCCAAACAACTTTAATTCATTCAAAAAGATGCCGCGTTATCCTATCCTGCAACAAGTATGCTTTACTCTTTACTCCTTTCTTCACGTTCTCAACACTGACTCTCAAGCCTTCAGTCACACCAATTTAAAATTCGCATCCTTCCATATAAAACCCAAATAGCATTGTTCCCTATCTACTTCTGTAACCTTCAGCAACTTCCAAACTTAGCACATAAACTGTCCCAGCCTAAGTCACAAATGTCATTTTCTCCTAAGCACTTTACCCTGGTTTGCCTGTTCATTACCTTTAGTCACCATTGTCACCATCAGAATTGCCATCCGAAATCCCCCAGCCTTGTTGTATAAGGCAATTGTTCTGTAGGGGGTTAATGTTCATAATACATTGACTTCATCTATTCTACTGATGTCACACATAGCCTGTGGATGGAGACAAGGAGTTTTCCTCTATCTTTCAGAGGGAGTAGATGTACCTGTACCAGCTCCATAAGGTCAAATTAATGATGCCTAACTAAATGGGGTAAACATTCCTATTTTCTAAAAACCATGTCGCTTCTCTATGGTGGTGTATTTTAGATAGGACCAAGACATGGGTTAGACAAAGGAGGGTAGATGGTGATGAAGGCATTCAAACAGCCTTTACCAAATGCAACATACTGGTAAAGGTGGCAAATACCACAAGGTTCAAGGTTTGGTCAACTGCAGAAATACCCCTAGCCTTTCCACTTTCCTGTTCTTTTAAATGCTTTTTAAATCAATTCATCGATCAAGATTTTGAACATTTCTCTTTATATATATAGATATCCTTCTTTGACCCAGCAACCTTGTTTTTTTATTAGTTCTGCAACTTAAGCTGGTAAACTAATCCTCTCATGAAGGACAATGGCGCATTGACATAATAAATCCAAAAGGATTTGTCTCACCCCACACTTTCTTAGGTAGTATGAGACTATAGCCTCCTGATTTAGAAGCCAATGGTGGTATTCTGTAGGTTATTCAATGCTTGCAAACCATAAAATCCATTCAATTCTTTGAGCTATTGTTACATTTACTGAGCTTTATGTGACCATGAACAGAGGCAAAAGATTCATTACTATTAGTAAAGTGAAAGGTTTCAACACAGTGCATAGCAGTTTGCTAAGAGTTATTAAAAAATGCATATAATGTCAGTTTTAGTCTTGACTTCACATTTTGAAGAGATGCGAACTGTGGAACACACATGATAAGATCAAAACTGAGAATTAAAAAATGGGTATAGTATCTAACCTGATGAGTAGGAGGTGAGAACAAGATAGACTTAGGCCGATGGGAATGTACTAAATAATAGCTCTCATATCCACCCACGCATTACCGCAGAGTAGAAAGGGATATGCAGATAAAATATTGTTTAACTGTACATTTTCTTCCATTGCAAAAGATAAAGTTATATTAGATAAAAACAATAGTGACAAACGCTTTAACTAACTGACGTATGTAGTAAAATAATAGAGTATATTTATTTTCTTCTGCGCTCATTACTAAGTGCTGAATGAATCAATTTGGGCTTTGTTAATTCACGTGCCTGTGTGGTGAAATATGCTGACATTTACACATCATGGCCCCACATTCTCACAACATGCATCTGACCACAAACAGGATAAAATAATAAACAAAAAACATCTGATTTTCTTTCTTATTGTTCGAGAGTTAAGTGCTAGCTTCCATTTTGATTTGAGACTAAACTATTTGCAAGTTTCTGTTGCTTCATTTCAATGAGAAGCTGCTCTTTTGTTCTAGCCTGCAGTTCCATGGTCACTGATTTTCCTCATTCTTAATCCAGGGTTATTGAAGTCAATTATTGAACCCTGGTTGCCATGTTCACTGAGGTCACCTAATCAGCAGAGGACAGCAATTGAATTGTTGACCTTTACTAGAATGGCAGTTTAGACTAAAACACCATGGCAACTTCTACCAAATTATTTGATTAAAGGAATATGTAATCTCCCATCGCTTGTCACTCTGATGCAAGAACATTACAATTGTAGTGACAAACATTTTCTCATGCGTGATGTATGGGCACAGCAAAGTACTGTTCTGTGCAAAGTGCATTTGTTACATTCAACTACGTTAGTTGGGTGCAAGCAGCTCCTCTGTGATGGTAAACACAATATATAGCTTGCAAGCCTCTTATCTTTTCTCAGTGAACATGCTTCAATGTTCATTGTCTTATATTCAGAACTACGCTGACACCTATTGTCTGAATAAATGTAAGATCAAACAAACTGAAAGCCGGAGAATAAAAATGCCAACTGGTAAATAATTACAGAAGGGGAAGTGAAATTTTTACCTTTTCTTTAAGCAGAGTTGATCATTTCCTAATAAGATAGGTTCCACTACATTTGCAATTTCTATTCTGTCAAGAGAAAAAAGTAGTGTCCCTTTTTATGTTTCCAAAACACAATTCTTTACATTAAATTATGTTTCCTAATCAATTATATATAGGATATACAAGGCTGACATGATTAGCTTAATTAATTTTAGATAATATCACTATTGCTGGAGTAAACCGTTATGTTGTTACACAATAATCACTCAAATGTAAAGAAACAGTCGGTAACAACTAGAGATCCTGCATTTTATACAAAATACCATGTGTTAACAGTCAATAGTGGATGACTGACAAGCTGTATTAGACATGGTGGCATCTTTAATTATTTGCATTTTCAATTCAAGTTAAGTAAATTTCTAAGCTTTTTTTTTCGACTGTGAAGTGATTATACCAGAATTTACCATACAAAGCAAACAGGCACAGTCTATTTCATTTTCATGAGCTTTTACAGAGCACCTTCCTTCCAGAACTTCCCTGGCGACCGCTGCCAGCAACAAAGGTGACCTGAAAATGATATTCCCCATTGGGGAAGGTCCCTGCAGAGATCAGCCAAGTAGTAGGAATCAACTAAACTGGCATTCTTCAATGAACAAAAATGTAAGTTTATTAATTACTTAATACAAAGAGAAAAAACAATGCAGCATAGTACACAGGGAAGATCTAAGAAGTGAGTTCAAGGAGATATAAGTTAAAAAAAGACATTTAAAGTTTCTGAATTGATCATGAATACCAGATAAGATGATGTTGCAGCCATTAGTGGAAGACAATGATAATATTGACATTGGCAGTTGAGCAATTTTTCTTTTGGTTTAGCAAGCTGGTGGAATTAATGTTATTCTGATTCCTTTCAGCAGTGGCTGAAACCCAACATTCAGGGTTTGAGAGAGTTTTCCCTTTTGTTTGACCTGCAGTGCAGGAGTGTTTAAAATGGCAGTTTTGAAATCTGTGACACTCACAGCACTCTGGCAAACACAAACAAGTTTTTCCAAATAGTTTTATCTCCTTTTTGTTGTAAAAGAAATGTGCCTGCAAGAGGTAGATTTCTGCTGAGAGGGGGAGTAGTCAGCCCCTGCTTTATCTTTCTTGTTAGTTCTCTCCATCTTTGAGGTTTCCCTGACTCGTAGGGGTGATATTCCATGGGTGTCACATAGGACTCTGCCAGACAGTCACAGAATTTACATCCACTGTTTTTCTTTGTTTGGCAGTCTTTTTTTTTTAACAAAAAAACACATTTTGGAACTAAAAGTTAAAATTGCCTGTAAATACTTTGGGGTTCTATACCATCTTTGTTGCATGAGAGGGTTCAGAAACAGCTGGTATCATATTGCACAAATTCAAGCCCCCACTTTTTTATGTGCACAATATGTTTTGTTTTAGAACTGGAAAGCCCAGCATGTCTGCCTCGGTCACAAGTATAAGTCATCTAGAATTTCCAGAACAAAGTAATCTTTCCGAGTTGCTTATTCCCCTGGGAAAACTCAATAAGAACAGGTAAGAGCTCTCAGAAAAAGCCTGAAAACTGTCAAGTAAAACTCACAGATATCAATCTAACAATGCACTTGCATTTTGAAATTGAAGCTCCCAAGGGAGTATTCAATCTATGTTCATATTGATCCCCATAATCTTCAATCTCCTCCTTTTAAAGTGATTTCATTCAACTGATCATGGTAATGCCACATTACCTGGGCAGCTTTATCACTCTGAGTTCAACTGAAAACGTTTGCCAAAATTTCTAATAATTTGGCTAACAGTGAGTTTAACTGAAAATGGCTTTATAGACTAGATATTTCAGCGGTCATCATTGAGCATTCACCTCTGGAAGTTGGATTTGTGTCAAATAAATTAATGAATGAAAAGGGTGAAATCTTCAGTCTGCAAATGGTTCTATATGAAATGTGTCCCTGAACCTTTAGGCTCTGATGGGAGGCAATCATAAAGATGATGAAGAGCATGTAAATTTCACCACGCTAGCTCCCTTCTATCCCAGGGCCATATTCTATAGCCAGTTGACCTTGTTGAAGACTTATTATCATATCAGTTAGGCCTATTATCAGGGGCCAACCAAAACTTTCTAGTCAGTTTTCATGTCCCCAGAGGCATTGGGTTCACACTGTATCTGCCTGGAGCGAACACAGTTGCTTTACAGGAAGTCTCTGGCCTGATTGGTTCCAAGTATGGCAGCAGGCCATCATGTAGACTTCTCATTCACAATCCCATGGGATTTGAAATCCCATCTAGGGACACCCTTCCTCCTGGGAAGGTTAACTTCTACTTCTTCTGAGTTGGAGATCCTCCTATTGGTCGTTAGGCTTTGCTAGCATGCCCACATTCTCTAATTGGACATTGAGCCCACCTCTAACCACTAATGGGGTAAATTGGGGAAAATCATAGCCGTGTAACTTGTGACCCCGACTGGGGCAGGACACTATAGTCCTGAAGTGGCAGGGAAAATCCAGCTCCCAAGGTTGGGAAATTCCACCTCTACGTGTAAAGCTTCATTGCTTAACTTTGATATGACTCACCTTAGTTAAATACATTTTAGTAGTCACACTGTGCACATACCTACAGACAAATTTAGATACAGTTTAGATACATAGAGTCACAGAATCGTAGAGATGTACAGCACAGAAACAGACCCTTTTGTCCAACTCCAAATATCCTAAATTAATCTAGTCCTAATAGCCAGCACTTGGCCCATGTCCCTCTAAACCCTTCCTATTCATATACCCATCCAGGTGACTTTTAAATGTTGCAATTGTACCAGCCTCCACCACTTCCTCTGGCAGCCCACTCCATACACGCACCACCTCCTGCGTAAAAAAGTTGCCCCTTAGATCCCTTTTAAATCCTTCCTCTAAGATACACTCAAGAATAACAAAACTCATCCAATTCAAAACACAAATTAAAAATGCTTTTTTGTCTCTATGGCAGCAAAAATTCTGTTCTGTGCAAGGACTGCAATTTGCAACATTAAAGTATTAATCTTTTTTCTGCATTAAATGGTCATGGGATCAATTGGAGGCTTGAGCACATAAATGTTGCAATTGTACCAGCCTCCACCACTTCCTCTGGCAGCCCCCAGAGGAGGTTGGTAACACAGCACTGAAGGATTGTTGTCTCAGATTACAGATCCCTAAGGGCTACCTGAAGAAGACCAAGCAGAGCTCCCTCACTGTCCTCACCAACATTTACTTATTCCTCAAAACACACCACTGGTGCTTGTTCCATCAGCTGTCTATGCCCGAGGTTCTGGAATTCCCTCCCTGCACCTTGCCACCTCACCTTTCCTCCTTTGTTATGATGCCAGCTAATGATAATACTGGACAACTCAGACTCCAGAGTGAAACCGAGCTTGAAAGACCTTTTTCCCTGTTGGTTAATGTGGTGGTCAGCCCCTTAACATATTCACAAGAGGCTACTAATGTACTTTTAAAAATATAACGTCAAAGTTGATGACACACACACACAAATAAACACTCAAACTATTGTACATTATATAAGCACCATTTAAAGGTCTTACTATAAATATCAGTAGTAAAGATTCAATATTTTTACACTCAAAATATTCTGACATACACTTAACCCTCACTTGTTTCCACTTTAAAGTTCCTTGTTCAGTTGACATGGCAGTATTTGGCTTCTTTCCAGGAAACCTGTACATTCATTCAATGCTGGCTTCTTTAGTTAATGTATCTACATGTGAGAACCTTAAATAAAGTGCTAACTAAGCTCACTTATTTCTTCACATAGATTCTTAAACTCCTCATCTACAGCCGTTTCTAAAGCTTTCCCTTCCTGACATTAAACTACTTAGAATTTTGTTGCTTCTTTCTGACTGTTCTGGAGATTGCTAAACTCTTATAAGTGTTTTCTCCCTACATGATCCACTTCTGCCTGAAAGAAACCTACACATTCACTATTGATCTGGATTCTTCTATCTTTTGAAGGGAAAGTACTCTTGTCTGCTCCCTGTGTTATAGGATATCTTGTTGTTGGGCAGCAGACCAATGTTTCTCTCTTCTACTCTTTGCTTTAAAAAAGAACTGAAAGGTTTACTTCAAGGGTTTTTAAAGCCTCGTTTAAATGTATGTAAGCAAATTTCCAGACAACCTGTTAACAATCTTTCCAGACAAATTTCCAGACAACCTTTCCAAACTCAAAAGTTGAACTAAGTCCTTTATTTCTTAACATACACAACATAGAGATACAAATCAAATTTAAAGTTATTTGTGGTTCTATTCACTTTAGAACACAAGCTCTCAAATGATAATCTATAACATATCAGGAACCTTTATCTTACCCTAAAATCCATCATGTAGACCAAACTTTTAACCATCTCGTCCATATCTTCTTATGTGACTCATCGTCATATTTTGTTTCATAATGGTCCTATAAAGTGCTCTGGGGTGTTAAATGTGATAGATAGTTAAGCTATTGAAGCAAATGGCATCAAAATTTTTAAGAAATCCTAGATCTGTTAATGACAGACAAATGAATATGTTGCTGGGGTGAAATGAGTAATGTAGAAAACGGGTTATTTGAGCAGTAAATATTGGCACAGATCAGTCAGGCTATAAATCCTATAGAATATTCCATCGATATCTGTGGGACTTTGCTGTGCATCTGTGGTTCCTGCAATATTACAAAATTTCAAAAGTTACTTCAAAAACATTTAGTTGGTTACCAAGTGCTTTATGAGATCATGAGAGATTTTATATAAATGCATGTCTTTCTTTAATAGAAAGCATCTGATTGTTTGGCATCTTCGGATATTCAACTTGGGTGATTCTAATTCTGTTATGTGCATCATTGCATAGCTAGTTAAATCAATACCATTGCATTGGCCTTTGAAATTAATGTAGCTTTCTGCATCCTGTTATCTCTGTATCTAGATCTGACAGGATTAAAACTGAGGAGCACAATAGCACCACCCACTATAGTGATGTCAGATGGATTTGTGAGCAAAACAGCTTAGAATCTCAAAGGAGTGAGACCTAATCTGTGGTCCCCCTCAAAGCCCCTCTCACAATGTCTACCATATCTCTCTAACCTGTAACTAGCTGATAAAATACAATAAACTATATCTTATAAATGCCAACAAAAGCTCTTCTAGTCAGACCAGGAAGTGATTTTCCTCTACCACTTTGCAAGCAGGCCCTATACATTTCTCTCCTTGAACAGGAGGGTGACAGCAACCATTATCATAAACAGCAGCTTATCCAGCATAGTGAGCTGGCATGGTTATCCAACAATATCTAAAGAAAGGTCATCCCTTGTGGAAAGCAACTGAAACATGTAAGGAAGGGCTAATATTTAAGGTTAAAATGCAATAAATTACAGTCAGAGACATGCACTGCTACATTTGTACTCTTGTCTGCTGTCTCCATCAGCACTACCTCACACTGTCTCAAAGCTGTTCTAGTCCTCAGTTCATTTTGTTCTTCATCTCATTCATCATCTTAACAAGAAATTTTAATACTCTCTTTTAGGTGTTAAGGAATGCACATATCTCCCTGTATTGCTACTAATATCTCCCTGTATTGCTACGTACTTTCAATTCACTACATCCTCTGACCTTCTGCTGTCTAATGTTAAATGAACTGTGTTCAAAAGAATTCAGTTTTATTCCTTTACATATCTACTTCAATTAATTTCGGTAGGACATGACATTGAACTCAACTTCTGGTGCTTTCACCTTCCTGCCCATTTCTTTGCTCCATGGATCATCAAGCTCCAAAACGTTCCATACAAATAGACCTCTCCCTCTGACATTTTATCTGCTCGTCTTTTCATCAAGTCGAGAGAAACCACCTAATTTCTCTGCTCTTTTCACCCAACTAACTTCTCTCCCTCTGAACTTGCTGTGTTCCCTCAGATGTAACCCTGACTTTGCTGACAAGGGTGGTAGCTGTTATCATCTTGCATACTGAAGCTCAGTGCCAGCTCTCAGATATTTCCTCCTATCTTCTCCTGGACCATGACCCTGTCACTGAACATCAAGCTGTTGTTTCCAGGACTGTCACTGAACTCATTTCCTCTGGAGATCTTCCATTCATAGCTTCCCACATCAGAGAACCCAACTGCCCACAACCTGCTACTACATTCTTCAAAAATTCATAAGCAGCACTGCCCTAGCAGACCCATCATTACAACCTGCTCCTGCCCCACTGAACTTTTTCCTATCTTGACTCCATTTTTCTCCTCTTGTCCAGTCTCTTCCAACTTATATTCATGATCCTTCAGAGGCTCTACAGCCTGTTTCACAATCTTTTGTTTCCTAGTTCAAGCCATCTCTTCTTCCCCAGCAAACCCTCTGCATATCGACCCCACTATCAAGATGATCTGAGGGCTCTCTGCTTCTTCCTTGAAATGAGCGTCCATCCAGCAGCTTTGCATCAGAAAGACCGAACACAGACTGGGTGCTCGCTTTGTCGAACACCTTCACTCTGTCCACAAAAATGACCCCAACGTTCCAGTCATTTGCCATTTCGATACACCAGCTTGCTCCCATGCTAGCATTTCCACAGCATTTCAGCCTCAATTTCCATTTTATAGCCTTCAGGATTCAACATTGAGTTCAACAACTCACATGAAGCCTGTCCTCTGTCCTGATTATCCTTTACTCTCCAGTGTCTTTTCACATATGTTTGCTCTCAATGATTATAGTATTAACACCAAACATTTACACATACTCATAATCTGTATTTCATCTCCACTACTATGAAAACTCCTTTGCCTGTTATTTTAAGTAACTTCACTGTTTGCTCCATTTGTTCCTCCATCACCTCCCCCCGCCCCCCCTTTCCCCAGCCTTTTACAATAACATAAAATCCATCACTTTTACCACACCCATCAGTTTCGCAGAAGAATCATGTTGGACTTAAAACATTCACTTTGTTTCTCTTTCTACAAATGCTGTCAGACCTATTGGGTTTCCCTATTACTTCCTGTTTTTATTTCAGATTTCAGCCTCTGCGATACTTTCCTTTTACTCCAGTCTTTACACTTAATGATTTTTGAAATATATTTAGTTATTCATAATAAGCCAATTGTCTTTTTCAAAAAATTCTCGTTGTAACACGAGCCAGCTGATTCCATCTGCAAACAGTTTTTTTTTTATTTTTTCCAAATATAAAGATAATAGGCAAGGTTCCATCTCCAACATGTAAACCACAAGGAACATGAGGACCCTCCCAAAGGAATACTTGCATTTAGAGAAATATATTAATTTTAGCTCAAGCCATTTTTTGTTTAATCCACATCGGATTCATGAAACTTGGCAAAAGTATATGATGCCTGTGGTAGTTTAAATCAATATTTCTGGTCCCATTTTAAAATTACTCGATCCATGGAAGAGCCAGGTATTAAATCAGGTAATAGATTTCAAAGTCAATTGTCCATATTTCATACCAGAATTTCACTCCACTCTTAGCCAAAACTTCATTTAGCTGCAAAGCAATGTTATGGTCTAAGATCTTTTCATACTTGAAAACATTGGAGGATTTAGAAAAAGTGTAAAAGAGGATACAGAAAATAATACAGAGAAGGACAATATTGGGAATGTAAAGATATGGTAAGGTGGCGAAAGAGGGAAGAGAATCTTGGAATATTTATGTTTAATTTAGATTTTTCTTTCTACTAGCATAGTCCTCCCACTTGTAGCAACACAGTCTTGAATTTTTGAGCATGGGAGTGTTGCTGTTTCACGCATGCGATACCTTATACGCTTTGCGCAGAATGCAAATGCCCAAATGTAATCACCTGTATCCAATGCACTAGATTGGCATGTGTATCTGCCAACAACTGAGGCCTGATTTCAGTATAGAATATGCACTTATCTAGTTTGGTCACTCCCTATAACTGTCCTATGGTCTATTCAGTGTCAGTGCAACAGAAATGTGCCATTTCATCACCACATCACTGCAAATCCTACATTCAGTTTGAAGTTAGCTTCCTGTAGAGTTAGACAACAGTAGCTATAAAGCAAATCTGAAGTTGACACACTTGTATCACTGATGAAGAGGTTTCCTGATGAAGAGCTTATGCTTGAAACATTGACTGCCCTGCTCCTCGGATGCTGCCTGACCTGCTGTGTTTTTCCAGCATCACACTTTTCGACTCTGATCTCCAGCATCTGCAGTCCTCACTTTCTCCACACTTGGATCACTGCTTGGAAATGTATGAAGCAAAGGTTAATCAGGTTTCAGAGTTTTTGTATTATTGGCCACTTTGAGTGAACACATAGCAATTCTTGTTCTCTTTTGTCCCCTGGGCTTGCTGAGCTGTATTGGTTTCCAGTCAAGCAAAGTCTTGACTTTAAAATTTCATCCTTGTTTGTGAATTCCTCTAAACCTTGCCCTTTTCTATCTCTTCAACTTCTCTAACCCTCTATCTACAAGATAACTATGCTCCCCTAATTCTTGGCTCCTGCGCATTCCCAGTCATAAATGATCCACCATTGGTGTCTATGCCTTCAGTTGCCAAGGCCCCAAGCTCTGAAATCCCCCTCTTATACTGCTCCACCTCTCGTTATTCCGGCTTAAAACCTATTGCTTTAACCAAGATTTGGATCATTTGTCTAAAATATCTCCGAATGTGGTACACCATGCTTTGATTTGAGTAGTTGCTGTAAAGCACCTTGTGACATTGCATTACGTAAAAGGCACTATACAAATATAAATTGTTGTTGTCATTATTGTTGTTGCAAGGTGCCTGATGTCATTCCAATATTAAAAGAAAGACAGAAACAACCACAGCAGATTTCAAGATGTTTTCCCAATTTCCATTGTAACCACATTCGAGTTTTAAAGAAATGAATTCCATGCTTGTCAACAGACCAATGTAAGCCGACCTTGATGATGATCCTGCAGAGATCACTGAAGCTAGAGTCAGATTGACCCTGCACTTTTGGGAATACTGTAGACAATTCTGACAAGCCACTTATTTGCAAAGGTGGGTTACTGGGTGAAGAACAATTGCATAACAGAACAAGAACTCCCTAATAGAATGTTGAAATGGTAATTAAATTCAGTTCTGGTCAGCAAGATACAAAAGAGACAATCAAGCAGTGATGCCTGCAGGGATGATGAAGGAATGATCTGTACAGTAATGCATTCAACCTTAAGACGAGGTGACAATGAGGAATGCAAATGGTAAAAGGTACACAAAAGACTATAAAGCATAGGAGCAAAAGTAGACCTTCAGCCTATCAAATCTGGATCATAACTCAGAGTCATAGAGATGTACAGCACAGAAACAGACTCTTCAGTCCAACTCATCCATGCTGACCAGATATCCTAAATTAATCTAGCCCCATTTGCCAGCATTTCACCCATATTCCTCTAAACCCTTCCTATTCATGTACCCATCCAGAAACCTTTTAAATGTATTTGTACCGACCTCCACCACTTCCTCTGGCAACTTATTCCATACGCGCACCATCCTCTGTGTGAAAAAGATACCCCTTCAGTCCATTTTAAATTTTTTCCACCCTAATTTCTCACTTTAAACCTATGCCCTCTAGTTCTGGACTCCCCCACCCCAGGGAAAAGATCTTGTCTATTTACCCTATCCATGCCCCTCATGATTTTATAAACCCCTTTAAGATCATCCCTCAGCCTCCAATGCTCTAGGGAGACCAGCCCCAGCCTATTCAGCCTCACACTGCAGCTCAAGTCTTCCAAACCTGGCAACATCCTTGTAAATCTTTTCTGAACCCTTTCAAGTTTAACTGATCTGATAATTTTCATTTTTCTGCCTTTTCCCCATTACCTTTGATTTCCTTACTGATTAAAAATCTCAGACTTGAATATCCTTAATAATTGGGGCGGCACGTTGGCTCTGTGGTTAGCACTGCTGATTCATAGCACCAGGGTCCCTGGTTCGATTCCAGCCTCGGGCAACTTCCGTGTGGGGTTTGCACATTCTCCCCGTGTCTGCATGAGTTTCCTCCGGGTGCTCCGATTTCCTCCCACAGTCCAAAGATGTGCAGGTTAGGTAGATTGGCCATGCTAAATTGCCCATAGTGTTAGCTGCATTATTCGGAGGGAAATGGGTCTGGGTGGGTTGCTCTTCAGAGGGTCGGTGTGGACTGGTTGGGCCGAAGGGCCTATTTTCAAACAGGGAATCTAATCTAATCTAATCCAGTCTCAGCAGCAAAGAAATCCATTGATTTGCAGGCTCTGAGAGAAAAAATTCCTCCTCATCTCTGTCATAAATCGGTGACCACTAATTCTGAAACATGAGCAGTGAGTAACAATGAGAGTGTTCCTTGCAAGAAACACAGGTTCACGGGATCATCCCCATTATTTCTAACTAACCTGGAATGAAACGGGTTGAAAGGAGTGAAATGTAAAATTCAAACTGATCTTCATACAAAAATCTTCAACACACAGAATTGGCATCCAGTTTACAGATAAGATGAAAATCACTAGAAGCACATTGAAACAATTGGAGGCTGTGACTTGGGAACTGTGGATGGTTTGAAGTCTGAATAGATCTTGTCATCACTGATTGTTCCCTAATCTTAGGGTCATAGAGTAATACAATTGTACAGCACGGAAACAGACCCTTTGGTCCAACTCGTCCATGCTGACCAGATGTCCTAAATTAATCTAGTCCCATTTGCCAGCAGATGGCCAATATCCCTCTAAACCCTTCCTATTCATATACCCATCCAGATGCCTTTTAAATGTTGCAATTGTACCAGCCTCCACCACTTCCTCTGGCAGCTCATTCCACACACACACCACCCTCTGCATGAAAACGTTGCCCCTTAGATCCCTTTTAAATCTTTCCCCTCTCACCCTAAACCTATGCCCTCTAGTTTTGGGCTCCCCCATCATAGGGAAAAGACTTTGGCTATTCACCCTATCCATGCCCCTCATGATTTTATAAACTTCTATTAGGTCACCTCTCAGCTTCTGACGCTCCATGGAAAATAGCCCGAGCCTATTCAGTCTCTCCCTATAGCACAAACCCTCCAATCCTGACAAAATCCTTGTAAATCTTATTTGAACCTTTTCAAGTTTCACAACATCCTTCCTATAGCAGGGAGAACAGAATTGCACACAACATTCTAAAAGTGACTCAACCAATGTCATGCACAGTCGCAACATGACCTCCCAACTCCTGTTCTCAATGGCAATACATCTCCGGGACACCCACACCAATCAACCCCACCACTCTGTGGCCCAACATTTCAACTCCCCCTCCCACTCTGCCGAGAACATGCAGGTCCTGGGCTTCCTCCACCGCCGCTCCCTCACCACCAGACAATTGGAGGAAGAGCGCCTCATCTTCTGCCTCGGAACACTACAACCCCAGGGCATTAATGTGGATTTCACCAGTTTCCTCATTTCCCCTTCCCCCACCTTACCCCAGTTCCAACCTTCCAGCTCAGCACCATCCTCACGACTTGTCCCACCTGCCAATCTCCCTTCCCACCTATTCGCTCCACCCTCCCCTCTGACCTATCACATTCATCCCCACCTTCATCCACCTATTGTACTCTTGGCTACCTTCTCCCCAGCCCCACACCCGTCTGATTTATCTCTCCACCCCGGAGGCTCACTCCTGATGAAGGACTTTTGCCTGAAACATCGATTTTCCTACTCCTCGGATGCTGCCTGACCTGCTGTGCTTTTCCAGCACCACTCTAATCTTGACTCCTGTACTCAATGCACTGACCAATAAAGGCAAGCATGTCAAACTCCTTCTTCACTATTTTATCTACCTGCGAGGAACTATCTGCCTTCCAAGGAACTATGAACCTGCACTGTAAGGTCTCTTTGTTTAGCAATGCTCCCCAGGATCTTGCCATTAAGTGTAGAAGTCCTGACCTGATTTCCCTTTCCAAAATGCAGCACCTTGCATTTGTCTAAATTAAACTCCATCTGCTTGTGGTGTGGTAACTCACTACTGAATTGAAGATAATAGATCACTGTGAGTGGTCATAAAATGTTGATCTAAATTTGGGGTTCCAGTGGTATGAAATATTTCAGAATATTGGATCTGCAGTGCAGAATTTTGACAGCCTGAAGCATGTGCTATGGTGCACTGTCCTGACAAATTCTCATTATTTCCTTCAAGACGATGATCAAAAACAGCACAATCGGACTGATCACTTTAAAATAATGAATGAAAATCTACCAGCGTACATGCTAAACATTCCAATATTTGTTTCCAAGTAATTCAGTATACTGGTACTGGGAATTCACCCCTGAAAATAGTGGTTCTCAGTATTGGAGTATGCATTCAACGTGTTTCCCATCTGTAATTTGTTATTGATTAGTCGGCACAGACACAGTTGATGCATACTTGGTTCCAGGAACACATCTACCTCAAATTAAAATTCTTTATCAATGCGTACATTACAACCAGTGAACTAATTTTCAATGTGTTGTACTATAAGATGACTTGCTTTCTGGGTGCCCATTACATGTCAGTTATCATGATTGATCTGAATGAGCAATACATTGAGCCTGTTACTGACGTCTCTGTGATATCGGGAAATGATTGGTAGGAAAGGTATATATCAGGGTTATGATTGGCCCAGTTTTGGCAGGCCAGGAGATCCTTGAAATGCTGTGAAAACAATGTCATGTGGTCAGTGACATCTTGCTGCCTGCTTCATCAAAGAGACGTCTCGGGAAACTTGGGAGAAATCCTTGTGCCTGAAATTTTGTGTGTTCTCACCCAATCTCCTGCCATGGCCTCAGAAAAAGATTGTCAGAACTCACAGAAAGGTGAGCAAGCAGTGTTTCGTTATGCCATTTCTCTGGGATTTCCATCTTAAACCCTGCTGCATTTTGCAGCAGGAAATGGGAAAACTCTTGTGGCATTTCAGCAGATCATCGTATTGTCAGCAGATATCTCCATGGCAGAGGAAATAATTGTAAATGAGAGTGGAAAACCTCATGGCCAGTTTGGACTGGAAGAGTATGAGAGGCTGGAAGGCAGAGGAAGAAACAGGAGTGGAGATATTGTGGAAGTGAAGATCCATTTTTAGAGGATGTTGAGGACTGGAGAAGAATTGAGAGTGGTTTCATTTACAAAACTGAGGGTGATACTGAAGACTTCATTCCATTCTCCCAGTTCCTCTGTCTCCGTCACTTATGTTCCGATGAGGCCAACTTCGACAAGGGAGTCTCTGAAATGTCCACCTTCTACCTCAACCAAAGATTCTCAGCACCATTGTTGACTGGGCCCTCAACTGGGTCTGACCCATCTCCTGCACTTCCATCCTCACCCCCTCTCTTCCCTCCCATAACAACGATAGGGTTCCCCCTGTCCTTACCTACCATTCCACCAGTATTCAGATCCAGAGGATCATCAGCTGCCATTTCTGCCACCTCCAGTGAGGTGCTACCTCCACACACATAATCCACCCCCGCCCCTTGTCTGTCTTCTGCGGGGACCATTCCCCCTGGTCCACTCTTCCTTCACTCCCAACATCCCGCCCACACAGCCATACCACACCTTCCCCTGCAACCTAAGGTGTAACACCTACCCATTCACTCCTCCTTCCTCAGTATCCAAGGGCCCAAACATATCTTCCAGTTGAAGCGGCACTTTACCTGCACTTCACACAATCTAGTCTATGGCATTCGCTGCTTACAATGTGGTCTCCTCTACGTTGGGTAAATGAAGCATGAACTGATTCACAGAACATCTACGTTCTGCCCACAAAAAAGACACTGAGCTTCCAGTTGCCTGTCATTTGAACACACCACCCTGTTCTATGGCCAACATCTCTGTCTCAGGCTTGCTGCAGTGCTCCAGCAAAGCTCAGCACAAGCTAGAAGAACTCTACCTCATTTTCCGCTTGAGGACCCTGCAGCTCCTCAGACTCAATATCACGTTCAATCATTTTAAGGCCTGAACTCTCCTATGTCCTAGCCCCCTAGCACACACACACCAGACCTTGTTATCACATACTCTGCCATTACAAACTACCCATTGTTAGCCACTATCAGTCCCCATTAGTAGTTATTAATCCTCCCAGCCAGATCGTTATCCACTCCTTTGTGCAACTGTTCTTCTCTCTCTTTGGACTCTATCCCCAGCTTTTGTTTACTCCTTACCCCCTCCTCCCATCCTATCTTCTGCATATAAAGCAACATTTTCCGATCTATCATCAGTTCCAAGTAAGGGTCACTGGACCCAAAACGTTAACTCTGATTTCTCTTCACAGATGCAGCCAGACCTGCTGAGCTTTTCCAGAAACATTTGTTTTTGTTTCTAATTTCCAATCTCTGCAGTTCTTCTGATTTTTTGTTACATTTTTGTCATGGTTTTTGCTGTGCGGCTTCCATCAGACTTCAGAAAACTCCACTTGTAAAATTAGTTTGTGATGTGCAATAATTCTACAGTTAACCACCAAGTACCCTGCATGCAGAATTTTTTTTTAACCATCTCAATGATGTTTAAAGATCTAGAAAGTGACAGTTTGAGAATAATTAAGTTCCTGGAGTGGTCCAGCTAATTTGTTTTTGCAAACGGCATAAGCTTCATCTCGAAGACGTGCACACCATTTCATATTAGAAATCAGGAAGGAAGGACAACAATAACCTGTATGCATGTGGCACCATTTACATCACAAAACATCCCAAGGTGACAGAAATTTGATTGTTAGATCTGCACAAGGTTATGAATGTTCTGGGAGAATTTTAAAAAATGAGAATTTTGAAATTGGGACAAGACTGGTTGGGGCAGTCAGTCTAAATCATCAAACTCATTTGGTGAACAGGAGTAAATGCAGCCAAAATACGGGCTGCCCAGTTTTAGAAGACAGCATTGGATCTGACAACCTCAAAGATAACAACATTTTCAGGCAAGAATAAAAACCCGGCGAAGTTACACAGCTGGAATTTATCACGGTCGCAATCACATAGGGTGTCATTTGTGACTTTGAATCCAGCCATTTTAGTGCTATGGTAGGCATTCAAACGTAAGTGGATGGGCTCAGGTATGAATCTGCTTATTATCATATAATAACAAAAAGGAATTGATATCACAGCCTCTGTCCTCCATGTCTTAAGAATACTCCATGCATTGAAGCAATTTTTTTAGAATCGAATGAATAACCAAGTTGTTGAGTGGCATCAGTTCAAGTGCAGCACCAGATTTTTGTTATGACCTTAAGGAAAATGCTGAATGCACCAGTGCCAAAGTCAAGTTTTGCCAGCTGCCTCTTGCTCACTGTCAGCAGATGGTGCAACTCCAGTGGTGACACTGATATAGCAAGTAAGCCACACATTCCTTGTGCTGCACTTTATCATCTGACCTTAACTTGAAATTTTCTGATAGTCCTCTTTACTGAGGATGTCAAAGTCAACTGTTGATAAGATTTACTGCTAAGTGATACGGCCAACTCGTTAGCATAGGCCAAGAGGGATCCTTGTCAGCGATAGTCTCTCATTGTAGTGTTTCTGCCTTGAAACAATGCATTTTTTAAAATATGTAAAATTAATGTAAAAACTTTGATTTGATGCTAATACCCTAAAACAGTTAAGTATATTAATTTCCACAGATTTCCTTCTCTGGACACAAGAACATTAACACAGACGATCCACTTATTTCAGTAACTAAACTGCAAGCAACCAATTTCACAATATGTCAAGTGTTTTATTTCTGAATGCTTGCTGGTTGTGTAGCACTCTATGGTTAAGGGTGGAGACGCAGCCCGCTGGATTAAAAAGACCATTCCTTTTCTTGAAGATATTCGGACGGGTGTACAGAGTGCAGTGAAGACTATTTTAATGGTACTCAGAAAACTATTGGAAATTACAGGTAATTTTGGACCAAATTCACAGAAGAGATTTATGTGTAATTAGGAAGACAAAGCAGTTGGTTTATTTTGCAATACACTGTTGCTGCTTGATGAGAATGCCTATTTCAGCAGCAATGTAGTTTCAAATGTGAAACAGCATTTTGTGGATTTTTTTTGGCACTTTATTAACCTTTCTTTTTAAGAGTGAACTCTTCCTGTGTTGAGTCTCTTCCAGTTTCTCTCTAATAGGCCTGTTTCCTGGAGCCCTGCATTTGACAGTGTAAAGTGTGATTGAGCTGAACTTTGGTCAGCCAAAGAGGATAACCCCATCAGAACTTCCAGTGTTAGTTGAGTTAAATAATTTGAATGAGACCATTTTTTTTCTAAATAGTCATAGTAACTTTCTGGAATCTTGATGTATGGACCATTTGGCTACCTTGTTGACAACAGAAAGCATGTGATGTGAGGATATAACATGGGATAATGGGTTTAATGACTCCCTAACACATATTCCCTTCCTTTCCCTTGTCCACAGGGACTATTCTCTCTGGGACATGCTGGTCCACACTTCCTTCACTCCCAACAGCTACCCTCCCAAAGACGCACGGCACCTTCCCATACAACTGCCAAAGGTGTAACACCTGCCCATTTACCTTCTCCCTCCACAGTATCCAAGGGCCCAAGTATATCTTCCAGGTGAAGTAGCATTTTACCAGCACTTCACACAATCTATTCTACTGCATTCACTGCTCACAACGTGGTCTCCTGTATGTTGGGGAAACAAAGCATAGACTAGGTCACTGCTTCACAGAACATCTACATGCTACCTGTAAAAAAGACCCTGAACTTCCAGTTGCTGCTACTTTAACACACCACCCTGTTTCCTGGCCAACATCTCTGTCTCAGGCTTGTTGTAGTGCTCCAGTGAAGCTCAGAGCAAGCTAGAAGAACAGCACCTCATTTTCCACTTGGGGACCCTGCAGCCCTCCAGACTCAATATCAAGTTCAATCATAGGGCCTGAACTCTCCCATATACTAGGCCCTACCACACACACACCAGGCCTTGTTTTCACATAGTCTGCCATCACACACTACCTATTTTTAGCCACTAACAGTCCCCATTAACATCTTTTCATCCTCCCAGCCAGATCGTTATCTACTCCTTTGTCCAACCAACTGTTCTTCTTTCTCTTTGGGGTCTATCCCTACCTATCATTTACTCCTTACCCCTCTCTCCCCCCCACACTATCTTCTGCATATAAACCAACATTTTATTAGCTATCATCAGTTCTGAGGAAGGGTCACCAGACCCGAAACGTTAACTTTAATTTCTCTTCACAGACCTGCTGAGCTTTTCCAGCAGTTTCTGTTTTTGTTTGTGATTTCCAGCATCCGCAAATGTTTCAGTTTTTATTTGATAACTCCCAAACTGGAGCAAGAATTTTACAGAGACCATTGAGCATCTGGTCAAAGGAAGAAGATTTTTGATGGACTGGATGTTTCAACTATTTATTTTTGACTTATCTGTGAGAGTGTGTGGAAGTAGTCTGGCAGTGGATACCTCTGTACCTTTTCCCTACTCTTCATTGGTTGGCACTGCATTATCACCAGTCTCAGTGAGCCCTCCCACTTCCCTGGAACTGCAGCAGTCACCAGATTCTCCCACACCTTGGAACTGGCGAACACCTAAGATGTAGCATATAGCATCCATGTGAGACATGGGAACTCCTCTCAAAAACTGGGAAGACAACTTGAGGTCAACAGTGAAGGTTCCCAACGTATGCAGATGTGAGGAAAATGTGCGTTCAAGGATTTTCAAGGCTGCAATGTTTGGCAACATAGCTTTATCCAAGGTGGGATTGAATATCTTTGTTATTGTGATGTGATCAATTTCCTTAGCTCCTTAAATCCTCCTATCCTTTGGGTAATATATGCCACTTTATTCTGATTGATGCATTTAAGGGGAAGCCAGATAAATATTTACAGAGAGTGGAACAGAAAGCCATGTTGAGAGACTGAGATGAACAGAGGTAGCAAGAGAGTTTATAAATTGAAATATAAGCCTGTTGGGCAGAATGGCCTATGAACTTGAATGCAATTCTATGTAAAGAACCACTCTTAAGTTGATCAAAGGTAAAAATATAACATTAACAAAAGATCAATGCAGCAGATTCTATTTGATTGTAATGTTTACGTGGGTTCACAAACTTAACAAAAAAAACGTGATATCTCAGTATACCCAGGTAATGGCACTGAACCTCGAGTAATACCTGTTTTCTACACAGTGTTATATCCAATCCATGGAAGCACCACCCTTCATTGCTACAGCAGCTGCAATGCAGTAGAATGGGAAAAATGGCAAATACTTGCTGAATATATTTAGCTGCTGCGCCTTGAACAGGAAGCTGTCAACATGCACCTTCAAAGTGCCTGGTTGACATGTAAACACAACAAACCCTCCCGGGTCAGAAATCGACACTGAATCTTGTCACAATATTTATCAACCACTGTGGTTTTCTAGCCCTGGTGAGCTCAAATTGACAGTGTCTAATAATACTTCCATGTATTAATGTTTAACTTTCACAGCTGTTTCTTTGTAAGGTTGGAGTCAGACTGCTCTCACAACACTTGAAGCAACTGGATCTATCTTGAAACTCCAGCCAAACTTGCAAAATTTGGGTTCTTTCCTAGCACAGAGAAGCCAAACCTGCAGTTACCCATCTCAAATTGTGCTTTTACATGTCCTCAGAATGTTTACTGTGTGATAAACCAGAACAGGTTCACCATACTTTTTCCTTAAATCTCAAGGACAACTAAAGCCAGACAACAAATGCTGTCCAGTCAGCAACACCCATGGCCCACAAATGAATAAAGAAAAGATATCTATTCCTCTGCTCTGTATTGCGTCAGCTACTATTAGTCTGCTGCCTTGTTCAATTCTCATCACCTTTGTTCTTTTTCAGATTTCCATGCCAGCTAAGTGAATATTGTCAAGAAATTGATCCTTATGGAGTTTGTTGAGGTAAGCCAAATATTTAATATTTAAGAAACATCTAACTGTGGCATAATTTTGCCACAAGATATAAGATAAAGCAAGATTATGTGACATTGCATCACTTTTTGCAATGACATATATTAACATATCACACAATTAAATTTAACCTCTTATACCACAAAAATCACAACAATCTTCATAATATTCCTTCTACATACTGTGATGTTCAAATTACTTATATAAATGGAAATGCCGGGCCTAGCACTGCCTATGCTTTATTAAATTTGTTTTCAGCTTTGTCACTGTATTAATGCTGAATGTTGTGAAGGTTACACATAAGGTGTTAAGACCTGATCTGGGGAGTTTTAATGTTCATGATTCTAGGGAGTGTATTGACTGCAGTAAGTTTGGCATTCTCCAAGCAGTTGGCCTGGTATGTACTGCAGCAGGTGTCCATGGACTCCACCCAACCCCTCCCAGAAACCAGCTGCCTGTCCAAAAATACTTTCATTGTCCTTGTTGTCAGGTAATCAGCTGCAGATAGGGATCAGTCATTAGGGCAGGTGTCCCACCCACTGAGTGTCTTCTTATCCTCTACAGGATAAGAAAATCTAGCTCTAACAGTCTGTCCACTTAGGTCCAACTGGTCTATAATTTCAAAGCTCATTCCTTACCCAAGACTGTAACACGTGACACCCTACAATCTGAAGCACCCTTTAAGAAAAAAATGTTTAAATTACAATAAAGACTAAAGTAGATTTCACATTATGTAGTTCCAACGGTATTCAGTTGAATCTTGCAAGAAGCTCGGTCAGAAAATGACACAGCTGTTGTAGAAGACTTGCCTTGCTTTCCTATCATTTTTGACATGTCTTCCAACTGGAATGGAAGAAACAATACAAGATATAAGTATGCAGGTAGAAACACCTATTGTAGTTGTATTTATGTAAGTATGTGTAGCAAGGTTTATTTTGTGTACCACCAAACAGTGAATTGTTAAAGATGATTAGGATAAGTATGGCAGTGGAGCTCTCTCTTGCAACATTAATAATTCTAAGTTAAAAATCACACAACACCAGGTTATAGTCCAACAGGTTTAATTGGAAGCACACTAGCTTAATTGGAAGCACAAAAGCCCTTCATCAGGAATGGCAAAATCGACGTTTCGGGCAAAAGCCCTTCATCCTGATGAAGGGCTTTTGCCCGAAACGTCGATTTTGCCTGTCCTCGGATGCTGCCTGAATTGCTGTGATTTTTAACTTTGTACACCCCAATCCAACACCGGCATCTCCAAATCATTAATAATTCTAGCATGCAAAGTATTGCTCAAGTGCCTAATGTATTAAAAATCTTCAGTGCTGTATTTCTTAAAATATGCTGGAAAAGAATTCAACCAGGTGCAGGATGGATCAAAGTCCCTCACTAATGGGCTTTCTGATACAGATGGAAAAATAGGCAAAGAACAAGAGACTGGATTAGAAGCAGAGAAGAGGGAGCCTTTGCCAGAAGTACAGAAATCTGGAATAAGTAACATCATGGCAAATTTCTTACAGCATGGTACTGTTTCTAGAAGTTTTCAATAAGCTGCTGACAAGCTTGAAGCAAAGTAAATTTGTACAGTCTTGTTGTAACAATGGTTCCTTGGGGTTTCCAATGGGTAACATTCTAAGTATTGGGTAGTTACTGGAAAGAGGCACATGCAGTAAGTTATCAGTCCCAGACGTCAGGGAGATGTTGGTGGCAGGCACACAATTTCCTCACCATTAAGGGAAAGAGAATTGGCAGGTACTGGCGATTATATTTCTTTGCATTCTTTGACGGCCAATTACAGAAATATACTGGTATTGCTTGAAAGTGGGTCAGCTGACGAATGCTGCAGTTCAGAGAACCTGAAGGAAGAGGAATAAAACACAAAAACAAGATGTAAATGGAAATTAAAAATGAACATTTTCAGCCACTAAGCTCTTGGCACTTTTCAGATAGCCTCAACAGAACCTATGTCAAAAAGTGTGGCACTGAAAAAGCACAGCAGGTCAGGCAGCATCCGAGGAGCAGGGGAGTCATCATTTTGGGCATAAGTTCTTCATCAGGAATCTGCATCTGCATTCCTCACTTTCTCCTAGTCAACAGAACGTATGTCTGCTTGGAGCAGGAGTGGGCGCTGTTAAGGCAGGGGTAGTAGTAATGTCATTTAAAATAGTAAACCAGAGACCAAAGCCAATGCTCTGGGGCAGGTGGATTCAAATTGCATCATGGTTGTTGACAGAGTATAAATTCGATTAATAAACCTGGAATATAAAGCTAGTCTTATTCCATGACAATGACTGTATCATTACTTGTAGTAAAATCCCATCTGGTTCATTAATGTGCTTTGGGGAAGGAAATCTGCCATCTGCCAGGTGAAAAGTTTAAGGGGGATATACATGGCAAGTACTTTACACAGGGGTTGTTAGGTGCCTGGAATGTGTTGCCAGCAGAGGTGGTAGAGGCAGGCACGGAAGATTCATTTAAGGTGCGCCAGGATAGATGCATGATTAGGTGGGGAGCAGAGGGATACAGATGCTTTGGAATTGGGTGATAGGTTTAGAGAGTAGATTTGGATCGGCTCAGGCTTGGAGGGTTGAAGGGCCTGTTCCTGGGCTGTAAATTTTCTTTGTTCTTTACCCAGTATAACTGTCAACACACAGCAATGTGGTTGATCTTAACTGTCCTCTGGTCCAGAAAGCCACTCAAAGGCCAGAAGAGATTGGCATCATATACTGCCCACATTGCAATGAAAGACTAAAGAAACAAATGGCCTTGTAAAGGCCCTACACGTTCACTTGAATTACATTAGTGATCACTGAGGCCTGCAGAAGATTTTCTCTCTTTCACCAGAGTAGTATGGCAGTATCCCAGTCTTGGAAATATCTCTGTCATCAGGATTTGTCATAAAGTCTCCAAGTCCACTCACAGTCAAACAGGACTCAGGCATACTGAGGCAACAGCAAACTATCCAAATGTTTCCACTCCTCATTGACCTCCAGTCGCACCTCTGCCACTGTCCAAAATTGTGAAGCCAATTTTTTTAATGGAACCTCATTCCTACAAAACTGTTGAAACTTGGTTTTGATGGGAAAGGAACTCAACAGAAATGGACCAAATAGCATCTTTAAGGGGGTAAAATTTAAGATGTACAATTTGATTTTCACATTTCACCTGTTGAATTTAAACTTTTATGGTGTGGTTCCTTATAAGAAACATGTTTTTGAAATAAGCATCATCGAATCCACCAATTGCTGAGCCCAATTTTCTCCAGGTGAACATCAGCATCAACGAATCAGTTCATTGGATGTTTGATGATAGTTCATCTTCAAGTGTCCATTTTGCTCATAAAAATTTTGAAAAAGAACACATCATAAAAATTCATACCTATATAAACATACACACAGACACAAATATATACACACACATACATACACAAATATACACGTGTACACAAATATACATGCACAATCACAATCAAGAAGACAAAATCACATATACACAGAGATGTATGCACAAAGACATACAGAATGTATACATGCCCATATTCACAACTGGAGGTTACATATACACTCTCATGCTTAAGCATGTACAAACAAATGTGCACACTAATGCAATGCACACATATTAATATGCACTTTTGCAGTGGCCTACAGATCCCAACATTGCAAAATAACCACATTTTTGGACTCAAATATTGGAATTTGCATTCAATATATTTCTTGCAACTCTCCATATGTTAGAGACTGATATATTGTTGCTCAGTATCCTGTCAGTAGCAGAGTAAAATTTACTATAGTCCTACCAGACTATAGAGTTGCTCTGTCATTACACGGAGAGACAACTAGGTTGTGGTTTACACTGAGGGTCACCACGCCTTAGGCGAGGGGAGAGGTTTGAAAGGAGAATCTTTCATGGTAATCTCAACCTGTACACGAATTGAACCTGCAGTATCACTTCGCATCACAAATCATCTGTCCAGCCAAATGGGCTAACTGCTCCCTGTATCTCAGTATACTGTATATGTATACTGTACAGGCATCTAACAATGTAGCTCCTATTGAATAACATAGCAGCATAAACAACCTAATCCCTTTTTAAAAATATTGTCTCTGTTCATTGATATATCTGCTATATTCATTCATCTTTTAATGTTGTGTCTAATTTAAAGATTAACAATCGACTTTCATAATTAGCAGAACAAGTTAATTAGAGTGTTTTCTAGCTTGTTTTCTTTTCTCAAAAGTATTACTCACTGTAGCACTGAGGTGACAGGATACCTTGCCTCCATAAAAGGTCATAGAGATCAACAGTGCAGAAAAAGGTCTTTCACCTTTGTTAGTCAATCCTCTCAGGAATGTGTTGGCACACTGCCCGGGTATTATTGTGCCTGTTCCTTCTGACGTCATGAGTTTTGCTTGTTATTGTGTCACTCGCAAGCCATGGAGCTGTTGTTATTGAGAACTATTTCACTTCTCCAGTTCAAATGCAGATCAAATATGGACTCTGTTTCTCCTCAAATGCTTACTGGTTCCAGTCTTGATGAGGTACATATTTGAAGTCTTGGCTTCATAAGCAATGTTTGCTGGGTTCCAGGTTATCATGATTTAGGTCCTGTTCATGTACAGTTTGTCCACTCAACTTCCCAAGGGAAGGATTTCATATGCTGATTGAAGACTTGATCTGGGACATTGCTTCACTTCCTCCTTGTCAATTGGAGGCGTGTATTTTATGTGGCAAAGAGATCTACTACTTTCTGCCATTGTGTAGCACTAATCAGCCACCTAAGTTGTTATTAAGAGCCTCATCTTGTCAGTGCAAATATTCCAGCAGCAAACAGAGACCAGTCCACATGAGCTTACTGATGTTTTAGAGGGGTTGGTGGCTCCTCGTCAAGATTCCTATGCCCACTGGAGGCATCCATTAGTGAGAATAGAGGGATTCAGAGTAAGACTCCACCTGGCCTTTAGATCAGCATCTTCCCCACCTCTTTCCAGTCCATCTCTGTCTGGGTCCAGCAAACACCCCCACATACGTTTTACCTTGATCTCCACGATTGAAAACTGGTGTAGATCACATTTCAATACCGACAGTGGCCACCGCTCTTGTTGGTGATACTACCCTAGAGAGACACTAGTAACTGTAATCCAAAACGACAAATGATGAAACCATTTTAGTCCTTATTGCTAAGGAGTTAACGTTGCTTTGTTCTAATACTGATGATGAAATAGAATTCTCGATAAATATTTTATTTCAATTTCTAGTATAATAAAGGAAATATACAGACCGGATTATTCTGCTTCTGTCTATTCTTTGTAAATGGAGTTGAATATATTTCTGAAAGTTAATGAGCAGAAGAAACAAACCAATGAATGAGTAGAGAAACAATCATGTTTATCTTTTTGGAATGGTTTGTTTAAACGTAGAGGTTGCAAAACTCATAAAGAAAACACGGGCAGTGTGTTAATGAAATGTTGCTATGATTGATTTGAATAGAGACGTGATTGGCATGATTTGAATATTTATATGCATTCCATAGCTTACATTTTAAATAACCATAAAGTAAAACTGGAGCACACAAAAGGATACATACAGAATGGACAAGGGATTGATCCAGTGAGTGATTTGCATGGAAATTTTGTATATCAAAATATTTTGCCTGTGTAAAATATTCATTTTGTACTTTGCCAAAGCTCAGCACAATTATTCCATTTCTCTATTCAACCTTTTACAGAGGTGAGTGCAGCTCATGGACACACGTCTTTCCCATGAATCTGACATCAGTTTCCATGGAGCCTGATATGGAATGCTGGCTGACTAATTGACTCACTTTGTGTCAAAATGGGGTGGCACGGTGGCTCAGTGGTTAGCACTGCTGCCTCACAGCGCCAGGGACCTGGGTTCCATTCCAGCCTCAGGTGACTGTCTGTGTGGAGTTTGCATATTCTCCCTGTGTCTGCGTGGGTTTCCTCCAGGTGCTCCGGTTTCCTCCCGGTGCTCCGGTTTCCTCCCACAATCCAAAGATGTGCAGGTCAGGTGAATTGGCCATGCTAAATTGCCCATAGTGTTAGATGCATTAGTCAGGGGTAAATATAGGGTAGAGGAATGGGTCTGGATGGGTTACTCTTCGGACGGGCGATGTGGACTTGGGCCGAAGGGCCTGTTTCCATACTGGGGGGAATCTAATCTAATCTAAAAAAAATCAGACTGGTCTCCGGAGGTTCATTCTGATGGAATACGTCCCAGTCCAACCCAATCTGGTCCATTTATTTATTCAGTATTCACCTGCACAGCTGTAATAGGAGGTATTATAAATCAAAACAGAGCAATCAGCCAATTCTGTTCAGCAGCCCACATCACCCTTACACTCCATGTGAATTCACTTGATATATATTACTGGAATGAACAATGACTTCATAAGTGTTTAGAACATTCTGGAATTAGAAATGAGTCTATATGCCCTCCATATCTAAATATTGTTTGCAATCAGATACGTATCACCAATGCCTGATGAGCAAAGATTTTTCATCCCTTCATCCCAACTTTGATTACACTATATCGCTCGAATCCATGGACACTAAGGCTAGCTCGTCCTTCTTTGCAACAGAATATTTGCCAGTGGGAATGCAAATGGAACCCTAAACTATCAACACCTGATGTCCACCAATAGATATTCATCTGCTTTGGCCTCTGTTTAATGAAAGTGAGCAGGAACACTAACTTGTCATTTTCTCCTCCCAAGCCTAGGAGCCCTGACACTAACTAAAATACACATTAAAAAATATCCAGCTGGGATCATGAAACTCAGCACACACTTGGAGTCAAAGACTTATGCTCTTTAAAATTGTTTAACATTTGAAGATTATACCATTAACTCTGTTTACTCTCAATGTTAGAAACAAAAGTGATTGCCACTGCATAAAATAAATGGAATATTATTGTCGTCCAGCTTGGTCCATCAGGTACAGGTCATTCTGCTATAACACACGTTTTGTTTATGTAAATTCGCTGTAACGCTGTTGACGAATTGGGGACACTGTTTCTAAAGCATGAACTTATAAAACGTGTGTTACCGGTAATGTGATTACATCGCCAGGACTTTACACACAGTTTCTAAGATGCAATTTTTCTATAATGCAGTGTTGCACGAGAACACAACCATCACTTTAGAGAAGAATTACCTGCATTTTACAAATAATTGTAACTTTCTATGATAAGTTTTCTGTAAACATCAGAAATACATAAGTTGATAATAGTCATATATCTGCTTTCTACAGGTTAAGGGGAATTAGTAGACCTTCCACTAATTATTCATTTGAATTTCAACAAATGGTGAATTAGAAGTGTTGTGTGCATTGAAGGGAAACGTAGGTCCAATTACACAGATAATAAAATTGACATAAAATACTCATCACTGAACTGAACTCCAATGCAAGCAGGAAATAGAAATCTGTTTAAAAATCACAAATACAGGCTAAGGAATTGGCAATCTTAAAATAAATGTAAATTGGTCTTTAAAAATAAGATTGACTTATTAAACAAATGCAAATTTTATCATGTTTGTTCTCAGCCCATTTCTCACATGTTGAAAATGATTGGTGTCTCCTGCTCTGCTTCTCTGAAACACTGCCATTTCCTGGAATGGGCCACTGTGTTTAACAGATCACACAAATCTTCAGTAGCACTCCTCATGGGTATTCCAGGATTTGAACCATGAAATGAAGCAGCTAGTTTGGTAACCTAGCAAGGGTAGAGAAACTGATTAATCGTTTTCCCTTCCCCCACCTCACCCTAGTTCCAAACTTCCAGCTCAGCACTGTCCCCATGACTTGTCGTACCTGCCTATCTTCTTTTGGCGCACCGATCTTTACACCGCTAAGGCTAAATGCCAGCTCGCAGACACCTCCTCCTACTGCCCCCTTGACCATGACGCCACTTCCCACCACCAAACCATCATCTCCCAGACCATCCATAACCTCATCTCCTCAGGGGAACTCCCATCCACCACCTCCAACCTCATAGTCCCACAACCCCGCACCGCCCGTTTCTACCTCCTGCCCAAAATCCACAAACCTGACTGCCCCGGCCGATCCATTGTCTCAGCCTGCTGCTCCTGCCCCACCGAACTCATCTCTGCATACCTCGACACGGTCCTGTCCCCCTTAGTCCAAGAACTCCCCACCTACATTCGGGACACCATCCATGCCCTCCACCTCCTCCATGATTTTCGTTTCCCCGGTCCCCAACGCCTTATCTTCACCATGGACATCTAGTCCCTGTACACCTCCATCCCCCATCATGAAGGACTCAAAGCCCTCCGCTTCTTCCTTTCCCGCCATACCAACCAGTACCCTGACACCCTCCTTCAACTGACTGAACTGGTCCTCACTCTGAACAACTTCTCTTTCCAATCCTCCCACTTCCTCCAAACCAAAGGAGTAGCCATGGGCACCCGCATGGGCCCCAGCTATGTCTGCCTCTTTGTAGGATATGTGGAACAGTCCATCTTCCGCAGCTACACTGGCACCAACCCCCACCTTTTCCTCTGCTACATCGATGACTGTATCGGCGCTGCCTCGTGCTCCCACGAGGAGGTTGAACAGTTCATCCACTTTACTAACACCTTCCACCCTGACCTCAAATTTATCTGGACTGTCTCAGACTCCTCTCTCCCCTTCCTAGACCTCTCCATTTCTATCTCAGGCGACCGAACCAGCACGGACATTTACTATAAATCGACCGACTCCTACAGCTACCTAGACTACACCTCCTCCCACCCCGCCCCCTGTAAAAACACCATCCCATATTCCCAATTCCTTCGTCTCCGCCACATCTGTTCCCAGGAGGACCAGTTCCAATATTGAACAACCCAGATGGCCTCCTTCTTCAAAGACCGCAATTTCTCCCCAGATGTGGTCGACAATGCTCTCCACCGCATCTCCTCCACTTCCCGCTCCTCCGCCCTTGAGCCCCGCCCTTCCAATCGCCACCAGGACATAACCCCACTGGTCCTTACCTACCACCCCACCAACCTCCATATACATCGTATCATCCGTCATCATTTCCGCCACCTCCAAACGGACCCCACCACCAGGGATATATTTCCCTCCCCTCCCCTATCAGCGTTCCGAAAAGACCACTCCCTCCGTGACTCCCTCGTCAGTCTACACCCCCCACCAACCCAACCTCCACTCCCGGCACCTTCCCCTGCAACCGCAAAACTTGCGCCCACACCTCCCCCCTTACTTCCCTCCCATGCCCCAAGGGATCCTTCCATATCTGCCACAAATTCACCTGCACCTCCACGCACATCATTTACTGCATCCGCTGCACCCGATGTGGCCGCTTCTATATTGGGGAGACAGGCCGCCTACTTGCGGAACGTTTCAGAGAACACCTCTGGGACACCCGGACCAACCAACCCAATCGCCCCGTGGCTCAACACTTCAACTCCCCCTCCCACTCCACCAAGGACATGCAGGTCCTTAGACTCCTCCATCGCCAGACCATAGCAACACGATGGCTGGAGGAAGAGCGCCTCATCTTCCGCCTAGGAACCCTCCAACCACAAGGGATGAACTCAGATTTCTCCAGTTTTCTCATTTCTCCTCCCCCCATCTTGTCTAAGTCTCAACCCTCGAACTCAGCAGCACCTTTCTAACCTGCAATCTTCTTCCTGACCTCTCCACCCCCACCCCCACTCCGGCCTAACACCCTCACCTTATCACCCTCACCTTAACCTCCTTCCACCTATTGTATTTCCAACAAACCTCCCCCAAGTCCTTCCCCCCTACCTTTCATCTTAGCCTGCTTGGCACACTTTCCTCATTCCTGAAGAAGGTCTCATGCCCGAAACGTCGATTCTCCTGCTCCTTGGATGCTGCCTGACCTGCTGCACTTTTCCAGCAACACACTTTCAGCTCTGATCTCCAGCATCTGCAGTCCTCACTTTCTCCTATCTTCTTTTCCACCGATCCACTCCACCCTCCCCCCGCCCCCGACCTATCACCTTCATCCCCTCCCCCACTCACCTATTGTACTCTATGCTACTTTCTCCCCACCCCCACCCTCCTCTAGCTTATCTCTCCACACTTCAGGCTCTCTGCCTTTATTCCTGATGAAGGGCTTTTGCCCGAAATGTCGTTTTTACTGCTCCTCGGATGCTGCCTGAACTGCTGTGCTCTTCCAGCACCATTAATCCAGAATCTGGTTTCCAGCATCTGCAGTCATTGTTTTTACCCAACTGAATAATCAGATAAGCAACGTGGGATCAGAGCTCAAGGCGGTAGGCATAGGTGAGAGTTCTAATCGGGATTAAGTGGGATGTAAGATCAAAGTTCAAGCATGGGTGAAATTAGCTCAGTTTCTTGTATTCTGGCAACTGAGTACAACAGTATTTGGGGATGAATGCATGCAATTATTCCTGGAGTTGTGGTTGGGATCGCAAGCATTCCTATAGTTTTCCTAGTTCTGTGTATTTTTTAGTGTGTCTGCTTTAATACTCTTTCAAATTTATTTCCCTGATTCTACTTTCACTCACCATTGTCAGTCTTTGTTCTTTAGTAAAATACTGAGTCAGTAGTTCAAGCCTCACTCCAGAGGTTCAGCCCATAGTCTCGACAGATTTAGGAGAAAATGAGGACTGCAGATGTTGGAGAGTCATAATCAAAAAGTGTGGTGCTAGAAAAGCACAGCCAGACAGGCAGCATCTGAGGAGCAGGAGAGGCGATGGTTTGAGCATAAGCTCTTCATTAAGAATTAAGGGGAGGCCCAAGGGAGCTGAGAGATAAATGGGAGGGAGTTGGGGCTGAGTGGAAGGTGGCTGGGAATGCAATAGGTAGATGAAGGTGGGGGGTGATGGTGATAGGTCAGAGTGGAGGATGAAGCAGATAGCTGGTAAAGAAGATGGACAGGTCGGACAGTTCAAGAGGGATCTGGGAAAAGGTGAGAGGAGGGGAGATGAGAAAACTGGTGAAATCAACATTGATCCCGTGTGGTTGGAGGGTCCCAAGGCGGAAGATGAGGCTTTCTTCCTCCAGTCATCGGGTGGCTAGAATCGGGCGGAAGAGGAGGCCTAGGACTTGCATGTCCTTGGCGGAGTGGGAAGGGGAGTTGAAGTGTTCAGCCACAGAGCGGTGTGGTTGTTTAGTGTGTGTCCCAGAGATGTTCTCGGAAACATTCCGCAAGTTGACGTCCTGTCTCCCCAAAGTAGAGGAGACCTCATCAGGAGTAACTGATTCTTCGTCGGGTACATGGTACAGTCCGTTTTCCACAGCTTACCGGCAGAATTCCCCACCTTTTCTTCCGCAACATCAATGACTGTATCGACCCCACCTCCTGCTCCCACGAGGAGGTTGAACAGTTCATCAACTTCACGAACACCTTCTACCCTGACCTCACCCACCAAGTTCACCTGGACCATATCGGACACCTCCCCCCCCTTTCCTGGACCTCTCCAACTCCACTTCTACTGACCGACTCAATGTGGACATCTACTTCAAACCAATCGACTCCCACAACTACCTAGGCTACACCACCTCCCACCCGACCTCCTGTAAAAATGCTATCCCCTACTCCCAACTCCTCTGCATCCACCGCATCTGGTCCCAGGAGGAGCAATTCCACCATGGAACATCCCAGATGGCGTCCTTCCTCAAGGACTGCAATTTCCCCTCCCACGTGTTCAACGATGCCCTCCAACGCATCTCCTCCATTTCCTGCAACCCCACCCTTGAACCCCACCCCACCAACCTCTGGATACAAGGCAACATCCTCCACCATTTCCGCCACCTACAAACAGATCCCACCAACAGGGATATATTTCCCTTCCCATCCCTATCTGTGTTCCACAGAGACCAGTCCCTCCGCATCTCCCTTGTTAGGTCCATGCCCCCTCCATCAACCCACCCTCCACACCCGGCCCTTCTCCTGCCTCCGCTAGAGGTGTAAAACCTGTGCCCACACCTCCCCCCTCACCTCCATCCAAGGCCCCAAAGGATCCTTCCACATCCGACAGAGATTTACCTATACTTCCACACTCATTATTACAGTGTCCATTGCTCCCTCTATATTGGGGAGACAGGACACCAACTTGTGGAATGTTTTAGAGAACATCTCTGGGACACACACACTAAAACAACCCCATCACCCTGTGGCTGAACACTTCAACTCCCCCTCCTGCCTGTAGGAAGAACACCTCATCTTCTGCTTTGGGACCCTCCAACCACATAGGACCAATGTTGATTTCACCAGTTACCTCATCTCCCCTCCCCCCCACCTTATCCTAGATCCATCCTTCCAACACGGCACTGCCCTCATGAACTGTCCTACCTGCCCCATCTTCTTTCCCACCTATCAGCTTCACCTTCGACCTATCACTATCACCACCCACCTCCCCACCTTCATCTACCTATCACATTCCCAGCTACCTTCCACCTAGCCCCAACCCCCTCCCATTTATCTCTGAGCCCCCTTGGGCCTCCCCCACATTCCTGATGAAGAACTTATGCTCAAAATGTCGACTCTCCTGCTCCTCGGATGTCTCCTGACTGGCTGCGCTTTTCCAGTGCCGAACCTTTTGACAGATTTTAAGTGCAGTACTTAGGAGATATAGCATTACTGGAAGTGTTGGTATCAACCCATGACCCTGCTCGCTTTCCTGGTCAAACATGACAAAGCTATGGCATAGTATGAAACTCAATTTGCATTATAAAGAATATCCTTCCACCTTGAAAAGGGGTTGGCAGTTCTTGTCACTTGCAAATCAAACCTGGAGTGGGATAGATTCAGAATGGGTAAGTTAAATTCCCTGCCAGCTTTCTGAGTTAAGTCCATGTCCACCATTCTGCCAAATATCCTGCAGCTCATATTGAAATCTCTCCAATCCTATCGCTCCTGGCTCATCCTCAACAACTGAGACTTATGTTTCAGCTATCAGTTCATGTAGTCCACTGCCCACATGATGAACCATAGCCATCTGATTTGACAGAGTGCCAGACATGAAGACCAGTTCTTACTGCATCTTGGTGTCAGCCATAGTCTAGTTCTGAACTTCATACGGCAGCAGTGCAATGTCAGAACACTTACTGCTGATGCTCATCTCTTGTGCATTAAAGGAGAAGATGTTAAGATTTTAATACACTCGATATGTTTTGGTGACTTGTGGGGTTTTGGTGAAGCAGTTCATGTCAGGCAGGAACCAGGGGACCTGCAGACAGTCCACATGCAGAAGCTCAAACGGATCTGTAGCTGGGACCTTAGGAAGTCGGCAGCACAAAAGACATGAAAACAACAAATGCTAGAGATCACAGTGGGTCAGGCAACATCCATGGAGAGAGAGCAAGCTAACGTTTCGAGTCTAGGTGATTCTTCATCAGAGTTTAAGTGAAGTGTGGAGGAGGCAGCATTTATGCAATGGTGGTTGGTGGGGGGTGTTGGAGTGCTGGGGAGAAAGGATGTTGATTGGGCAGATTAAGTGATCGGAATGTGAGAATGGCAGAGCAGTGGTGTGTCTAACTGCCAGACTGGAAAGAACAGACAGTTCCACCGGAGAGGGGGATGGGAGAGAGGGTGACAGAGAATGTAACAAGCAAACTTAAAATAAAGGGAAGGAATTGGTTCACAATTTGAAGATGCTGAACTCAGTATTGAACCCAGAAAGTGCCTAGTTAGAAGATGGTGCAGAGGGTGGTACGTGTATGGAATGAGCTGCCAGAGAAGTGGTGGAGGCTAGTGTGATTGCAACTTTTAAAAGGTATCTGGATGGGTATTTGAATAAGAAGGGTTTGGAGGGATATGGGTCAGGTGCTGGCAGGTGGGACTAGATTGGGATATCTGGTCGGCATGGACAAGTTAGACCCAAGGGTTTGTTTCCATGCTGTACATCTCTATGACTCTATGAGATTTTGCTCCTCCAGTTTTCCCTGTGAATTGCTAGAGCATTGCAACATGCTGAGGACAGACAACCGAGCATGTGAGCAGGATACTGTGTTAATAAAATGACCGGCTATGGGAAGGTCGTGCTGGTGCACAGGACAGACATGTTCCATATTGGCAGCTCACAATCTCAGAGTGTTGGAATTCTGGAGCTAATGAAAGAAATGATGCAATATTTTAAAACAACTAGCTATGCTTTCTTTAAAGAGTGCCACCTATAGCAAGGAAGCTTTTAAAACTGAAAACCTACAAGAAAACATGAAGAAAATAGATTTAAACTTACTTCCAGATTTCACTAACCACATGTGAGGATTTGCTTCATGCAAGGTCAAAATGTCTTTTCCTGATTTTATTCTGATTGTTATGAAAATAGCCTATCAATATAAGACCATCATCATTTGACTTCAACACCATTTTCACCTGGTCATAATGTAGGATGGAATTCACCCCTCCATTACATGGTGTGAGAAATGGCGAGGAAGGTAAGAAAATGTAAACTAAACATTGATTATGTCATTTTTGGAATACTGCACACAATTTCAGCTGCTTTTTATGGGAAGGATGTTGTTAAACTGAAAAGGGTACGAAAAAAAAGATTTTTCAGCATGTTGCTGGGTTTGGAGAGTTTGAGCTTTAGTTGAAGAGGGTGGAACTGGAAAACCACAGCCGGCCAGGTGGCATCCAAGGAGCAGGAGAATCAACATTTCAAGCATAAGCTCTCGAAACGTCGATTCTCCTGCTTCTTGGATGCTGCCTGGCCGGCTGTGCTTTTCCAACACCACACTCTTCAACTCTGATCTCCAACATCTCACACTCTCCTGGTTTGAGATATAGGCTGAATAGGCTGGGTTTTTTTTCCCTGGAGCGTCAGATGCTGTGGTGTGACCATGCAGAGGTTTATAAGATCATATGGGGCATGGATAGGGTGAATACCAAAGTTTATTTCCGAGGGTGGGGGGAGTCCCCAATTAGACAATACAGGTTTAAGGTGAGGGGGAAAAGACTTAAAAGGGACTGGAGGAGTAACCCTTTCACAGATGGTGGAATGAGCTGTCAGAGGAGGCGGTGGATTGCAGCTTTTAAAAGGCATCAGGATAGGTATGTGAATAGGAAGGGTTTAGAGGGATATGGGCCAAATGATAGCAAATGGGACGAGGTCAGGCTGGGATGTCTGGTCAGCCTGGATGCTTTGGACAAAAGAGTCTGTTTTTGTGCTCCATTGATTAAGGATAGTCAATGTAGCTTTGTGCGTGGGAAATCATGTCTCTCAAACTTGATTGAGTTGTTTGAAGAAGTATCAAAGAGAATTGATGAGGGCAGAACGGTGAACATGATCTATATGGACCTCAGTAAGGGATACGACAAGGTTCCCCATGGGAGACTGATTAGCAAGGTTAGATCTCATGGAATACAGAGAACTAGCCATTTGGATACAGAACTGGCTCAAAGGTAGAAGACAGAGGGTGGTGGTGGAGAGTTGTTTTTCAGACTGGAGGCCTATGACCAGTGGAGTGCCACAAGGATCGGTGCTGGGTCCTCTACTTTTTGTCATTTATATAAATGATTTGGATGTGAGCATAAGGGGTATAGTTAGTAAGTTTGCAGATGACACCAAAATTGGAGGTGTAGTGGACAGCGAAGAAGGTCACCTCAGATTACAACAGGATGTGGACCAGATGGGCCAATGGGCAGAGAAGTGACAGATGGAGTTTAATTTAGATAAATGCGAGGTGCTACATTTTGGGAAAGCAAATCTTAGCAGGACTTATACACTTAATTGGTAAGCTCCTCGGGAGTGTTGCTGAACAAAGAAACTTTGGAGTGCAGGTTCATAGCTCCTTGAAAATAGAGTCGCAGGTAGATAGGATAGTGAAGAAGGCGTTTGGTATGCTTTCCTTTGTTGGTCAGAGTATTGAGTACAGGAGTTGGGAGGTCATGTTGCAGCTGTACAGGACATTGGTTAGGCCACTGTTGGAATATTGCGTGCAATTCTGGTCTCCTTCCTATCGGAAAGATGTTGTGAAATTTGAAAGGGTTCACACTTTCATGCAGAGGGTGGTGCGTGTATAGAATGAGCTGCCAGAGGAAGTGGTGGAGGCTGGTACAATTGCAACTTTTAAAAGGCATCTGGATGGGTATATGAATAGGAGGGGTTTGGAGGGATATGGGCCAGGTACTGATGGGACTAGATTGGGTTGGGATATCTGGTTGGCATGGATGAGTTGGGTCTGTTTCCATGCTGTACATCTCTATGACACTATGACTTTGTAATAAGGTGAGAATGAAAGCACCGGACTCCCCAATCAAGATGATTTTTTTCCACTTTCCCCCTCAAGCCTTAAACATCAACTTCAAAATCTGTCCACTGAGCATTGGTAACCTTATTGCCATGTGTTTGCATTTCATTAATGCCCTAAATTATGTTATTTCTACACCATTTCCCATTCTCCATTCCTTCCCTGAGAATGCAAATTCCCGATGTGTAAATGAAGGTGGGTTCCTAGTCTATACCATTCACTATCTTACAAATGTCTATTAGGTCATCCCTCAACTTCCTGCATTCCAGTGAAAACAAACTCAATCTACTCAACCTTTCTTCATCGCTAAAACCCTCCCATAGCAGGCAACATCCCAGTAAATGTTTTCTGTACTCTCTCCAAAGCACCCATATCCTTCTGATAGTGTGGTGACCAGAACTGTATGCAATGTTCTAAGTGTGGCCTAACGAAGTTCTATAAAGCTGCAGCATAACTTGTCTATCCTTATACTCAATGCCGCTTCCAATGAAGGCTAGCATGCCATAATCCTTTTCTACTACCTTATCTACCTGCGGTGACATCGTCAGTGATCTGTGGACCTGCACACCCAGATGCCTCTGCATATCCTAATGGTTCTTCCATTCACTGTATAATTTTCATCTGTACTTCCAAGAGATATCCAAAATAATTTACGAATAAGGAATAAAAAGAAAGATATAGCTTGGACAGAATCCGTCAGTACTGAGTTAGCTCATCACCATCAACAACACCTGCACTGCCATCCCTCCACCACAACTTCGCCGCCATCTACACCAGAGCCAACCAATGTCAGAGTCCAACCCTGAGGCACCATCCTTTGTTGCTGGGCCTAACTTGCCGACAATGCCTCTGTCAATGTAACAGCCGCCGATTCCAGGTCCTTTGTTTGCTCCGGAAAAGTAGATAAGTGCTCAAACGAGGTTTGTGCCTTGGGTCTGCCTAAGGTCAATGTAGACACTGCTGGTTTGGCCAGCAGTTCTTTGCAAAAATAATTTCCTTTGAGAAGATGGAGATGAGCTGTCTTCTTGAAATGCTACAGTCCATATGGTGTAGGTCTACGCAAACAGCTGTTAAGAAGTGCGTGCCAGGGCTTTAAACCTCATGGCAGTGAAGGAACTTTGTCTGTCATACAAGGCCATACAGATGGAGGTGAACATACAGGTGGCGGTGTTGCCATGTGTCTGTCTAGGCAAAAGTGAGGACTGCAGATGCTGGAAATCAGAATCTGGATTAGAGTGGGTGCTGGAAAAGCACAGCAGGTCAGGCAGCATCCGAGCAGCAGGAAAATCGACGTTTCGGGTGAAAGCCCTTCATCAGGAATGGAAGCAGGGAGCCTCCAGGGTAGAGATGTGTCTGTCTCCCTTGTCTTTCAAGGGGGTAGATGTTACTGGTTTGGAAGCTGTTGTTGAGCATCACATGAAGACCTGGCTCCACAACTCCAAATTGCAAAAGTATTATGACTAGGAAGTTTTATGTGGGAGGAATTCAACAGCAAAGGCTGCACACAGTGGAAATACAATCTCTGATTTTATGCTACAAGAGGAAAGTCTCCAGAAAAGTCTCCACACTGCATATGATTTCCAAATTATCTGGCCTTGTAAATGCATTAATATTTGATATGAATTTCAATGATTCCAATCAAGAAATTTAGGTATTTAAGCATCAGTTAGGTACTTTTGAAGCATTGTCAAAGTTGTTATATAGGGATTGTGGCAACCAACTTACTCATGACAAAGTCCCACAAATGATATTATGATAATGACAAGTTTATCAATTCTAGTGTTGTTGATAAATAATCAACAAGCCACTGTGATGCTCTTATTCAGTATATTGTTGTGGTCTCTTATGTCCACATCAGAAAGCAGAGTAATTCTTGGTTTAACACTTCAGTCAAAGGACAACATCTTCAACAGTACAGTGCTCCTCAGTACTGGATTTTGTGGTGGATTGGTTACATAGGAATATGGTTTATTATCTTTCCTGTTTCTGAGCTAAATACATGGAGCATGCTTGGCATCTTCATTTGCTGTCTGTAAAAAAAAGTTAAAAAATTACTATCTGGCCTCATTCTTCAAAGTGTTTCGTGGTCCACTTGTGAAAAGTAAATGACGAATTGATCATGAAGGCACATGTGAATTGTACATGAAGGCACACTCTTTGGTTATGTCAGCATAAGAACAGAAATATTGCTCAATATGGAGAGTCCCCTAAATGTAAGGCAATCAGACTATTGACTGGTGATAGAATCATAGAAATCCTACAGCATGAAAGCAGGCAATTCACCCCATACTGACCCTCCAAAGAGCATCCCACTGGACCCGCCTCATCCCTATAACTCCACGTTTCCCATGACTGATCCACCTAGCCTGCACATCCCCAGACACTATGAGCAATTTAGCGTGGCCAATTCACCTCGCCTGCCCATCTTTGGGCTGAGGGAGGAAACCAGAGCACCTGGAGGAAACTCAGGTAGAGATGGGGTGAATATGCAAACTCCATACAGTCACCCACGGGTGGAATCGAACCCAGGTCCCCGACACTGTGAGGCAGTAATGCTAAGCACTGAGCCATCACACTGCCCTTTCTTTTTCTTTCTTTTGTCTTTAAACTTGTTATATCACATGAGTCCGAGTCCCAGTCAAACAATTATTTTTCTTCAGGTGCTAAGTGACCGATTATGTATTTACAGTATTTTATGTTTTATTTCAGAATACCAGCACCTACAGTTTTTTTCTCCTTTCATCTCTGTGATTGATTTATTACTATTAGATGTAGTTCATTTCTGGCTTGTTAGGTGTGGCCGAAATGCTTCTCAGACATTGCCTACAGTGCAGTAGCATCCGGCAGCATTAGCAGACTTTACATAATGCGATGCTAACACTAGCCCCTTACAATGTGGCAATGAAACCCTCAACAACAGCAGTCCAGGTCTGGTCAAGTGTAGTTACAAACTGTTTACATGTCCTGTTCATCATGCCTTGAGTACTGTCTCCTTCCTTGCTTGTCATAACAGATACAAGGTGGTGACTGTGCTGGGAAACTTCTACATTGATGAGCCCCTCAGCCACTCACTTCTGCAAAAGTTTTCATCACTGACAAGTGTTAATGCAAAAGCTATGGCATAAGAAGGGTCTGGCATCCACCCAGTATTTGCACCTGCACTAGTGGAGCCAAGCTCTGCACTTTTCTTGGCAATGTACTTTCTAAGCACTTGAGGCATAATTTTTAAAATATTTGGGGGAATAATTGGTTCTAATTTATTCGAGCCTCCTGAGTGGAAACGGTAAACCAACCCATTTGGATGGAGAGTGGGAAAGTTCTGCAAAGAAGCTGAAGCCACCTGGACTGCCTGAAGGGCGATGTATGATTGTACAAGAAGTACCGATGAAACAGCTGCTTCTAGCCTTGGCCACTGACAGTTCCCACTGTACCAGTAAAACCAGTGCTATCAATCCTTGCAAATGAGAAATTCATAGGCCAATGTCACCTATTGTTGTGTCCAGGCTCCCATCTATCACACTTCAGAGCCAAATAGATTACTGTTTCCATAGATGCAAATTATTTATAGCTTAGACTTATGGCTGCTTAGAATCCCAAAGATCATTCACACCACAAGGAAATAGTGTTAGAAATGCGCAAAGGTTTGCTTTATAGTTAAAGGAGAATAGGTTTTTGGCTGAAGTAAAATAAATTGGATACAATCTGTTCTGATATAACACAATAGTTCCGTTCCCACGCAATCTTGCGTTATAAGAAAATCACATAATAGCAGCACCATTTAAACCAAGGGGACCAGAGTCACATTATATCCAATACAAGTAAGGAAAGTTTGTGTTCTACTAATAACGGTTTAAATTCTTCAATCGATTTATAGCCCATTCGCATTGAAGAAACACACACTATAGCAGAACCAACTGTACCACATGGGGCATAAAATTGGTTACCATTCAATAGCATCCATTTAGCACTCCTACAGAAGACAAATCCTTACCTCAAAGATCAATAAGATTTCATTCACACCCAAAATCATAACTTACCATTGCCTTTCAAAAGCTGACTGATGTGTTGTCAATTTCAGCAGTCAAGATTCCCGTTGGAAACACTAACCTACGTTTCTCTTGCAGATACCAAGTCTCTTCCTGTACCTTTCCAGCATCTTGTATTTTTGCTGTAGCTCTGATTCTATTATTGGGAGGAAAAGTTTTTAAGGAGTCTTACGTTTCAGCTGTAAAATGATCTAACCTTAAAATTTTTACAGTGGAAGCTGAGCAATTCACTATTTATATTTTCTTATGCTGCACATTCCTGGTAATATATCACCTAGTGACACTGGGGAGGCAATCACCTTGTGGCATTATTGCTGCACTGTTAACCCAGACACCCAGGAGAATCTGGCTTCAAATCCAATCACAGTAGAGGTTCGAATTTGAATGTAAGTTTTAAAAACATCTGGAATTGAGAGTCTAATGATAACTATGAATCGATTGTCAGAAAAAGAAAATCTGCTTTACTAATGTACTTTAGGGAAAGAAAGTTCCATTCTTACCTGGTCTGGCCAGGCCTACATGTAACTGCAGACCCACAGCAATGTGGTTGACTCTCACCTGCCCTCTGGGCAATTAGGGATGGGTAATAAATGCTACCGAGCCAGTGATGCCCTCATCCCGTGACTGAATAAAAGAAGTGTCACTTCAACAAAATTGGAAGTGTTGCCAGAAAAACAAGAATGTAAACATTTCACAACTCCCCATTTTAATGACTATACTCCAAACATTTTATTAATATTCAATGGTCAACTTGTTCCGTAAATGCCTAATTTAAATCTAACTTATTTCTATACATGCTTTGTTCAACCCAGCAAAGCCCTCTTTTATATTACTCCAAAGGCCATATTAGTTATTTCCCTCATCAGCTGCAACAGATAAATGTAACCGCGTCAGGACTGGAGCCTGGTCTGTCACAGAAATTGTCTCTGGTTCCTACCACTATTAGAAAATGATACCCAAGTTTACAAATGTTCAACTTTTTTCATAGCTCAGGTACAATCAAGTAAATGGATGGTAAAGCATTATACAGTGGGAAGCTTTATGTTTTCTAAGTATATACTTCAAATTAGACTATTATTTTGTTTGACAAAATTTATTTGCTCACTCTTCCTTTTGAAGGTAATGTACGTATCTCCAAAGTAGGAGGGACACAAATACAGAGTCAGAGAGAAAGAGCAGCACAGAAATCTATTTTTGGGGGATATGAATGCAAAAAGGTACTCTTTCTACTGTTTTATCAGACATGATAATCAATTTAAAATGAATGAATTTACACTTCTGCTAAAAACCTGAGGCAGATGTGGTATTGGTGAGTTTAAAGATGCTGCCATCATCCTTTATTGTTGATGGCATGTAAGAGTCTATCCGATTAATAGGATAGGAAAAATCTCTAGTGACTCTTAACAAGAAGAGTCTTTTGCCTTAAGAAGATGTAGCTTATTGAATGATAACAATAAAGTACATGTTACAAGTGTACGTTAGACATTGTTACCAAGACTACGAGGAAACGTGTGGATTTGGGTTTTCATTCCTCATCCAAACCAATATGGTATCATCAGATTTATAGAATCATGGAATCATGGAATCAAAGGATCCCTGCAGTGTGGAAGCAGGCCAATCAGCCCATCGAGTCTACACTGACCCTCCGAAGAGCATCTCACCCAGACTCACCCTCCCAATGCTATCCCTGTAATCCTGCATTTCCCATGGCTAATCAACCTAACCTGCACACCCCCACACACAATGAGCAATTTAGGAGAAAGTGAGGACTGCAGATGCTGGAGATTAGAGTCGAGAGTGTGGTGCTGGAAAAGCACAGCAGGTCAGGTAGTATCCGAGGAGCAGGAAAATCAACATTTCAGGCAAAGGGATTTTGCCCGAAACATCGATTTTCCTGCTCCTCGGATGCTCCCTGACCTGCTGTGCTTTTCCAGTACCACTCTCTTGACAATGAGCAATTTAGCATGGCCAAGAGACTGAACAAGAGATTAGGTGGAGCTTTATACAATCTCCAACACCAACCTTACAAAAACTAATACCTTAACACAACAAAAGAAATTTCAGGTGAATGCATTAAATGTTCATGTTCAATTATATTTTAACCACAGAGAGGCAAGGAGAAAGAGATAGCAAGCAATCAGTATGCAGCCATTCCACGTTCCCTCCAGCCCCACACCCCCCTCCCATTTATCTCTGTTCCCCCCTTGGCTCACAAGCCTAATTCCTGATGAAGGGCTTATGCTCCTTGGATGCTGCTTGACCTGCTGTGCTTTTCCAGCACCACACTCTTGACATTGATCTCCAGCATCTGCAGACCTCACTTTCTCCTAGCACCATTCCACAATTGAGCAAAGGCAATGAACAACCCAGATGCAGATGACTCATGAGTTTTCTTTCTAGAAAGGGAAAGGACATAATGAAGTTCGGTCTATATAAGGAGACAGTAAGGGCTGCAGATGCTGGAAGTCAGGATCAATAGATGTGAAGCTGGAAGAGCACAGCAGGTCAGACAGCATCAGCAGAAAAGTCAACATTTCCGACCAAACCCCTTCGCTAGATTTCGTCCCGAAAAGTTGACTTTCCTGTTTCTCAGATGCTGTCCGACCTACTGTGCTCTTCTAGCTTCACATCTATTTTCCTTATAATGATTCTACTTTCCCTATAATGTACATCTACTTTGCTTAAAAAAAATCCTGCCCTTTACAAAAGATGTTCACTTTTTGCAAAGCAATTTTGACTTAATAAAAATTTATTATTTAATATTAAGGATTGGCTCTATTTCAATATGAGGAAATGTTTTGAACTGGTTCAGATGCTAATCTACAAACACAAGACCTAAACAAAATTATTTACTGGCTAATACTCATGTTTGTCACTATGAGGTTGGAGGAGAGATGCAGCTTCTTGGTTTGGAGACAGATGTGTCAATGATTTTGGAGTGGCACTGGACTTTAGTGTCCACAGGCCTGAGGAGGGGAAAAGTAGAGTGAATTCTCACATTCACTGTCTAGGCAACATATGCAGATTGGCCTTATGGGAAATTTATTAGGAAGCCAGCCCAGGCTGGAGAACATGAACCAGCAAGGATCAGTAACTTGAAAAGAAGAAATTAAAAGGATTGGAGAGTATGGAATACGACATAATGTCTTTCATTATTAGAATTGCTCGGTCTGTCAACTTATGTGAAAAAAAATCAAGGAAAGAGCTATTGGAAAAAAAGCATCCAAATGAGAAAGCTAGAATTTAAACACATTTAAGTCCTGGTATAGTTACAAGCTGTGATAACTTGTCACAGAATTGTTAATTCTTTCATTTCTGATTCAGTTGTATCGCTGCTAAGGCTGTTAAAATTCCCAGATGGGAACTTAAAATGTCCTGATTCAATCAAACAACTTCCAGCTATCGGTTGCCGTAAGAACAGCAAGTCTGGTCCAGTCAATTTAACGCGTATGTAATTACTGTGAACATGGCTGCCAGTGCCTGTGCTACAGGGCCGGTGATGTTAGCCGGCATTAACAAGTTTCAGGATTCACCTGCACATGTACTGCTGACCTCATCATATTCTGTGTGCAGTGATGTTAGTGCCAGCGCATGTGCAGCTTGCCCCTACTTTAATTCCCATTCATTTGTTTTTAGAAGTGTTGACCTATCCCTGTGCAGCCTTGGGGGTTTCTTAAGGCCATCACCCATGCCAACTCAGCCCAGTGCAGGACTAGGGGAGAAACTGGCAATTCAGCAAAGAGGGTAGCCTAGTTTAACCACAGCATTAATATATTGGCAGGATCCAATTTGTGACAGGCATCTACTGCCACCACTTCATCACTGGGTCATGGAGTCAAACTGTAGCACTGTCTTCTTGATGGATGCACTTATTCCTCCACTTGGTGATGACATGGTGGTTAGCACCAGAGAAACGGGTTTTACCCCAGCCTGTAAAGTTTGCATATTCCCCCCATGTCTGTATGGGTTTCCTCTAGGTGCTCCAGCCTTCTGTCACAATCCAAAGATGTAGAGGTTAGATGGATTGGCCATGAGAAATACACCATCAAGGGGATAGGGTTGGAAGTTCTTCAGAGAGTCAGTGAAGATGTGATGGGCCTAATGGCCTCTATCTGCAATATAGAGATTCTAGGATTCACAATCAACACCTACCTAGATTCAAATAATTTTCAAGGGGCCATCTTTCCATCCTTCAGACCAGGCTGGTAGAGTGGGCTTTTCTTTATCTTAAATATGACAGATGATTCAGTTATGACATTTACCTCAGCATTATCGCTTTTGATTCCTCCATTGTTGCTAAATAAACTGTTGCTTCTCGAACATCCAGTACTGTTTGATCAGAAATTTCCTCCAATTAAATATAGGGAAGATTAAAGCAATCGCTTTTGGTTCCTGCTCTGAATTTGATTCAGCTCAAATGTTGGTTTACCCTGTAGAAATAGTATTCCTGTGAATTGTCCTGATGAATGCAAGATGAAAGTTTTGATGGAAATTTTCTTTTTAACAAAACATTAATCATATAACAACAACTGTAACTTTGTGAATGCATAGAAAACATATCCACGGTATAAGGCAACCAATGGAAACAGTATTTTTCTTAGATAATTCTGTAGTAGGATTGTTGAAGAGGATACATTATGTGCATCATATAGATTATAAACTGTATTCTTCATTGAAAATAAAAGTTATGGTGGTACAGTGATTAGCACTATTGCCTCACAGTACCAGGGATCCAGGTTTGATTCCAGCCTTGGGCAACTGTCTGTGTAGAGTTTGCACATTCTCCCCGTGTCTGCATGGGTTTCCTCCAGGTGCTCCAGTTTCCTACCACAGTCCAAAGATGTGCAGGTTAGGTGAATTGGCCATTCTAAATTGCCCATAGTGTTCAGTGCATTAGTCAGAGGGAAATGGATCTGGGTGAGTTACTGTTTGGAGGATTAGTGTGGACTTGTTGGGCCGAAGGGCCTGTTTTCATACCGTAGGGAATCTAATCTAACTGTGTGGCATACCTACAATGTGCTGATAGTAAAGCCATCTATTGGTGAGACAAAAGATTGTTCTGATGGTGATCCTTAGCATCTCACTGCTCTGTTCACTATAAAACTTGACCTGCGTTTTCCCTATTTTTAATGTCATCTTCATGTTAGCATTTGCACCCGTTTGAAAACATTGACATTGATGTTTAATTATTTCGACAGGTTTGAATTGATCAGTTACGGTACAACGGATGTATTGCCTCCAGTGCTTGGCAACCATTGACCATGCATTTTCTCTTCACACGGATGTATGAGATCTATCAGAGCCGTTCATGTAGGTCAATATGAATAGGCACTGCATTTGATTGTTTCCTAAAATAATGGATTACTCTGAGTTTTTTGAAGATAAAACTGGTTAAACTGCAGGGGACCATAAGTCACTAGGATGTCACTTTCTCGTTATGGGTTATGTTAAGTGGCACACCTTAAGAACTTACAGGTGACAATAACATGGTCATTCAGAGTCTAGGGAACAATAGAGGTTATTCGACATTACCAGGTGTTACAACCAAAGCTGACTGCATGGGAAGCCCTGGCAGCTTAACCAAGGTCATAAAACATGGTTCAATAAGCTGGCATACCCTTAAAGTGGTGCTTTTTCATGACTTTTATGAAATGAGTTCACTTTTCACACAGTGGTGCGGGCACACAGTGGTGCGGGCACACAGCTGTGTTCTGGAGTGACTAGAGGCAACACCATGAGAGCCAGTACTCAGAGCCAAAACAAGTCAATCTGCTGATTTGTTGACCAATATCAGGCACGCTGTGCTATTCAATGATGTGTTCCTGTTTTTCAAGTATTTGTTTTTCAGTGGTCAACTTGTCTTTCAACTTAGAAAGAAGATTAGAGAAAATTATCCTCCCATCAAAAAGACTGAACTGAGATAACTTAAGACAAGACTCACTTTCAATGCTTACAGGAATCTCAATTAGAAGACTTTGACTTGGATTTCCAAACTGAGACATGATGATCCATAATCTTTGAGCTAAAATTGCTCTGTAAACTGGAATTTTAAAAAAAACAACCAAATGGGAGATTGGAATTTGAATTGATCGTCTGGATGGAAATTGAGACAAATAGATCTCTTGGTCAAGAACTAGACAACACAGAATGTTTGATTCTTGCTGAGAACATGCCTTTAATGCAAAATATGTCACATTATTTATGGTGTTAAGCTTAATTAATTCCGCCTTAGTCAGTAGGGAAAGGATTAATAGAACAGAATGTCCAACATCCAAATGCCACAATGTCACTTGTGATTGCTTAATCATTCTTGCAAGGATATGTTAGAAATGTGCACAAATGCCATTACGAGTTCAGATTACAATCCAAGATTGTATGGGATTTGGTTCATAACAAGTTCCAATGTGAATTACCTCATCTTCAATCCTTTTTCTTTGAATTTGACTCAAAGAAATTTGACAGCCTCAGCTACAGTAACTAAACAATCAGCTGCCTCATAAATTATAGGGTGGTGGTAATAAAATCTGATGTGTATACTACCAAGAGTGTAAAATGTGCTTGGCTTGTAAATATAATTAAACAGCAGGTGCAAAATCAGGTTATAAGGCTTTGATGTGTCCCGTGTGAACATGATGATTTGATTGGTTCATATATACCATGTACAGAAGCAGATATACAATGATATTTTAGAACTACACTGTGTGTGTATATAACTACAGCCTTTAATTCTACTTTGGAATGAGTGGGGTGATTCTAAGAGAAAAAAACACAATTTGATGTCACTATTACCCTTGGCACTGAAATGGTTCAACAGAGTTAAGTGGCTTAGACATATATGATTTTAAGAGTTGGGCAATTTGTTGCTGTAAGCTACAGTGGAAATTCAATAAGGAATAATTTATTCTGCAATAGAAAAGAGTAATCCATCCCTTGTATTTCTGCTTGACATGTTATTATTTCAGTGATAAATGATGCCACTTTCTTAATTATCATTTTGAAATGAGGAAATTAAACTTGCACTTTTTTTGCAGATGTGCATTAATAATACTTTCTACACAACTTCATCATTATACTGTATGTGAGTCACATGGTTTAGTCTCACTGTGACTGTTATGGGATACAAAGGACCTTTGCAATCTATTTTCTCCATTTTAGTGATTTCTGATCAAAAAAGTTTGAGAGCACAAGCTGTTCCTCCCCCTTGCCTTTTACATTCTACTCCCATTATTTTTGTCTACCTCAGCACTAGTAAACTTCCTCCTAAAGTTAGATCATAAATTAGCAATCAACCTAAAGTGTAACTTTAAACTAACCTTGACTTCAAAAACATAGCTTTTGTCTTCATATCGAAGAGCACCATCTCATGCAGCATGAATTGAAATCAGGGCACAGAGCTGAGGCCAAACCTAATCTTTAATGCAATGAGTTGAAAGTTCACTGTCACAATCTACACTGCTCTGAGTTGTGGTCCATTGACCAGAGGTTGCACAAATCGCACAAAGTTTCTGTTGTTATCTTCATGGTTTCTTTCCGCCAAAGTTAGCTTGCTGTTACCCTTTCTTATGTACTGATATTGTCCCAAACCAAAGTCACAAAGAACATTGTCTGTCCCTTTGGTGCATTATCCTGCCTCATGTCTCTGCACCCTTCCACTGCTTTCAGCTCAGTGATTCCATGATAACATGGCATGATCCCTGTGTGTAAAGAAATGCAATTATATGAATGTACTGGCTTGCTGTAAGTGCCATAGTGCAATCTGTAGGCAGCCAAGAAAGATGCATCATTTGAGACTTGGTGTCAGGGAAGGTGTAGCTGTACGTGGAGGTGTAAGAGAGGCAGTTCCTAAAAGAACCAGGTGGAGCAAAGCAAAGCACAATTGCAGCCTGGAACCTGGAATTACTATCTGAGTTAAAATGGCTGTGTATATTCTACTCCCTGCTACTAAAGGAAAGAAAGGGTATTTGAGAAAGAGTTGGATGTTTCCCACTCCCAGTGAAAAACCTATGAAAATAGTTAGTTTATTTTACAAACCTTAACAATAAGCATAACAACCCTACATCAGTGCAGCCTAGATCTCATGGAAGAACAGAAAAGCCAAACTGCAGACATTTTGATGGGCTTAAAATGCACTTTGAACCCAACATTACTATTACTTTTGAATGGTAAATGTTCAACACTAGAGCTCAGGAGGCAAGGGAGACTATTGATCAGTAGATGACCTGATAGATACATCTAACTGAGTCCTGTGGGTTTGAACATTATCTTACTCAGTACCTTAACAGATTCTGGACAGTCAGGTAGTTTCTTCAATATTCACTTTCGGATGAGCCCCAGTTCAACTTTGGGAAGAGTTAATTTGTTGGACATAAAAGTTGGGCTCAGTAGCACTCATTAATTGACAGTATGGATTCCATTTGGTGACCAAAATGGCATCCAATGTACAAAAAACATCTATCACGAATCATGGCAGGACCTATCTCGATGAGGGTATCAGCACATGTAGTTGAAGCTTCCACATCTTTGCCATCCACTGGATTGTGTTGGACATCAATGAGTTCTTCTTTTAAAGAAAAGAAACAATATTTCACTTCCTTTTGCCCGATCCTTGTGAGCAGAATGAGCTTCACTCGGGTTCCAGACTGCTTCATGGTGCAGGGTGACATTGACTCAATGCACATTATTTCACAAATGCTGCTTGTCAACGCTGCCCTGGAGTGAATCCTTCAATACCCAATTAGTATGTGACCATAGTCTGAGTGGCATACACAGCAGTGCCTTGTATTCTGGCAACAATCACTCTGTACCAGTTCATTATGCTAACTTCACCTGAACCGTCACAGCAAAATGTAGGGCAGCCACAGGATAACAGGAGTTGTCCACAGATGATGTAATTCATGACTCTCAGGTACATGTCCTTGAGTATTGGAAGAATGAGGAGGTGGTGGAAGAAAAAGAGGAACAAGCCTAGTAAAGTCCATTCTGCCAGGATTCTCCATGAAGAATGAATTGGAGTACAATACAATGATGGCAACTCCTATTATCCATTCACATGCCTTTCCTCTATTATTTGACCATCACAGAATTTATGGTCTACAAATAACAGTTTATAAAATATAAAATAAACAATCAGTTGTGATATTGCATGCAAACATCAAGTAATCACTCATGTGCTTACACTCCATGCCTGCTTTCCATGTGCCTTTTCCTGTGTTAGTGCTCCGACATTGTACTGACCCAGTAATTGCCAGATTGAGATCATTAGACCTTAAGACCATAACATGTAGGAGTAGAAATAGACCATTCTACTGAATAGGCTGGGGCTATTTTCCCTGGAGCATCAGAGGTTGACGGGAGACCTTATAGAGGTTTTCAAAATCATGAGGGGCAAGGATGGGTAAGTAAGGAAGGTCTTTTCCCTGGGATCAGAGAAACCAGAACGAGAGGGCATAGGTGTAAGGTGAGATAGGAAAGTATAAACGGGACCTAAGGGGCAATGCTTTCAGGAAGAGGGTGGTGCATGTATGCAATGAACTGCCAGAGGAAGTGATGGAGGCTGATACAATTACAACATTGAAGGCATCTGGATGGGTATATGAATAGGAAGGGTTTAGAAGGATATGGGCCAAGTGCTGGCAAATGGGACTAGATTAGTTTAGGAGATCTGGTCAGCATGGACAAGTTAGACCGAAGGGTCTGTTTTCACGCAGTACATCTCTATGACTCAAAATCATCTCTGTCATTCAATGTGGTCATAGTTCATCTGACAATTTTCAACTCCATTTTCCTGACTTTTCCTGATAACCCTTGATTTCCTTTATGTTTAAACATCTGTAATCACTGACTTGAATATAACTAATGAAAGGTTGTTGGCTCTCAGTAGGCTCACTGCAAATGGATTTTGGGGGGCAGCTCTGTATGGTCAGTTTCAGATAGTCAGCAATGCCTGGTCTTCCTGGGTGACAAGATATAGCAAGGACACTGATGGAACGGCAGAGGTGAGATAACATATGTCATCATCCTGAGAGAGAACGACAGTATAAAGTTCCAATGGAACTTCTGGCACTCCCTCAGGCTGACACTTCAGCAATTGTCACACAGCAGAAATTCAGACTGCAGTCTTGCAAATCCATTCAACTCCAATGGATATCACCATGGCTTTGGATTGCAGTAGTCATCTTTTACTAAGAGAGAAGTAAGTGTGTCAGTGAGGGTCGTATAATTTATTTGAGTGGTGTGGCTGTTATAGTTGAACAGTCGGTAGTGTGTGCAAGCTGTAAGGTGCACTCGTGTGTATTGCAACAGCACTAAGTGTGCAACAGTGAGGTGGAGAATTCATTGGTAGGTATGAATCCTGATTGGTGGAGATTACTGATACTGAGTGGCAGAGGTGTGGTAGGGCAGCAATTAGGAGTATATTATTTGACTCACTGACCTTCACCACTCATGCAAGGTCATTAAACTACTTGTGGCTCTCCATCAAGCTTCTCAGAACTTGACTCCTGACATTAATCCCACAGCTGTGTTTTCCCACTGTTTGAATGGCAGTCTGAAAGGGTGGTGCTGGCAAAGGACAGCAAGTCAGGCAGCATCCGAGAAACAGGAGAGTTGATGTCTCAGGCGTAAGCCTTTCATAAGGAATGTGGAGGGGAAAGGGGCTGTGAGATAAATAGGAGGGTGGGGTGGGGCTGAGGGAAAGGTGATAGATGGATGCAGGCTGGGGGTGATTGTGGTAGGTCGATTGGGTGGATGGAGCGGATACGTGGGAAAGCATTATGGAGATAGGACACCAACTCATGGAACATTTCAGGGACACGTGCACCAAACAACCCTGCTGCCCCATGACCAACCACTTCAACTCCCCCTCCCACTCCCCCAAAGACATGCAAGTCCTGGACCTCCTCCACTGCCAGATTGTAGCCACTCAGCAACTGGAGGAAGAACGCCTCATCTTCCACCCTGGGACCCTCCAACACATGGCATCAACATCGACTTCACCAGTTTTCAAATTTCTCCTCTTCCCACCTCATCCCAGATCCAACCCTCCAACTCAACACCACCCTTTTGACCTGTTCTACCTGTCCATCTTCCTTCCCACGTATCTGCTCCACCCTCCCCACCAACCTATCACAATCACACTCCCCACCTGTATCTACCTATCGCATTTCCAGACACCTTCCCCCCAGCCCCAGCATCCTACTTATCTCTCAGACCCCATCCCCTCCTACATTACTGATGAAGGGCTTATGCCCAAAATGTCGACTCTCCTGCTCCTTGAATGCTGTCTGACCTGCTGTGCTTTTCCAGCGCCACATTTTTCGACTCTGCTCTGCAGCATCTGCAGTCCTCACTTTCTCCTAGTCCTTGTATATAACAGGCCATCTTTCTCCATTCCACCTCCTCCAACAAGACCTCCAAACAAGTGGCCAAAAGCCTTGGTATCTGCCAAACTTCATCTTGCGCTCACCTTTCTAGTGAGGTACATTGACTTCCTCTCTGCCTTCAAATGGGACACATTGACTTCCTGCCTGCCTTCCAGGAGGGTACATTCACTTCCTGCCTGCCTACCAATGGGGTACAGTCACTTCCTGCCTGCCTTCCAGTGGGGTACATTGACTTCCTGCCTGCTTTCCGGTGGGGTACATTCACTTCCTGCCTGCCTTCCAGTGGGGTACATTCACTTCCTGCCTGCCTATCAGCAGCTGTTGCAGTCACAGTGTACCTTCCCTTAAGAAGTTCAGGGTAAATTTAAATGCTGCCAAGAAATTATCCCTGCCAAATTGTGAAGTAACAATCATTAAAATAATTCACAATCCATTCAAGGTAGCCTGCTGCCTGAATTTCATTTAATGCGTGTGGACTAAAAGTGACATCCATGCCTAATTTTGGAGGCTTTTTAATTTAGCCCTCAGATTCCCGTTTCAAACAATTTCTCTTTGGTCAATGTTTTAGACCAACCCAAACTGTTGTCAACCCATTGAACACAAATGGAGCTTCCAAATATCCTGAGTCAAAATCCTGCATCTCCCTCCTTATTGGTATTGTATGTCTACCTAAAGCCAATGGGTAGAAGCAGTTCAAGATGGCAGCTCACCACCACCTTCTGAGAGGCAGCTAGAGTTACATGCTGAATGCTGCACAGCTAGCAACACCCAAATCCCATGAATTTATAATCAAAAACCTCATCATCACAAAGAATAGCCATTTCCACAAAGGTTCCATTGATACCTGTTTCCTTATTTCAACCCATTTGTGGCTGATGTCTTCAAACTATGACTTCATCAACTCTGGACTCCAAGGGCTGGGCTTTACAGGCCCTTGCTGCAGGTTGGCAGGCAGCCAATTGAGCCAAATATTTCCTGTTGTCAACCCAACCCAATCAGTCCCATCCTGCACTGTCATTTCTCGAATAGTGACAGAACCCATGGGAAGGCCCATCCACCCACAAATCAATTGATGCCCCTAAATGGCTAAGTGATAGTCACTCATGGAGCTTATTTCAATTCTGCTGGGAATTAGCCAAAATTCCAGGCTCAACACATAGTGATTGTAAAGAGGTCAGCCAGGTGGACCTCATGAAATGTAAATTCCTGATTGGGGCTGTTAATCTGGTCCAACCAGGGGGTCCTGGATGACATTAGGAATATCAGACATCTTGTTCACTCTGACAGCTAGTTCTGAGGGAGCTGGATAAGTATCAAGGACTTTCCACATGTAAATTAAGAGTGACTTGGTAATGGGGTACTGGCCTCTGTTGAGTTATTTCACAACATCCAGTCTTTAGCCTATACCTGGCAGGATTTGGTGAGGACTACAAGGAAAAATTGCAGATTTCCCTTTGTTGGAGTTTCCGACAAGAATTGCACCTATAAAGTTAAGCAGAAGATTGTGATGGTCTAGGCACATACAGCAGTTCCTGCACCTCTATGACCCACTTCCAGCTCATATCCCAATGAATCATACCAGAAATTTTGGAGCTGTGTAAAAGAAGTGGTGACCAAGAGAAATAAGGGTCAGTCTTTGTTCCTGGAATTTGTGCCTTGGAAAATTGACATTTTCCAGAACAGGAACCTGGAAAATTGCCTCTTTAAATTTTGAATAGTAGAATTACAGCACTGAGAAATTATTAAACAAGATTGAAGCTTTTTTCTCTCACTTGTTTTACAATACTGACAAAATACCTTATCTAAATTTGTGGAACCTTTGTGGCAATGGCTATTCTTTGTGATGGTGAGGTTTTTTGATTATAAATTCATGGGATTTGGGTGTTGTTGGCTGTGCTGCATTTAGCATGTAACTCTAGCTGCCTCTCAGAGGGTGGTGGTGAGCTGCCATCTTGAAGCGACTCATTTGAACATAAAATCAAAATACAGCAAACGATTGCAATGTCACTTAGTGTTCAAAATATCTGATGAATTCATCTTTGAATGTATTCAATGACTGAGCATCTCCAGCTCTCTGTGATAGAGAATTCCAATGATTTCTTCTGACCTGAGTTCCAACAGACCCATTCTTCTGAGTTGATAACTTTCCAGCCAAGAAGTCTAACCTCCCAACATTTACTCAAATAAGTCCTTTAAAAATTTCAAACATTTAATCAGAACGTCCCCTATTCTTTTCTACTCCAGAAACTATAGTCCCATTCTACTCAATGTCGTGTCCTTTATTTTCCACAATTTCTGTTTGTTCATTTTAATTCTGGTACCCCTTAAAATTGCCACCCAAGTGGACAGGGTTGTTAAGAAAGCATATGGTGTTTTGGCTTTCATTAACAGGGGGATTGAGTTTAAGAGCTGTGAGATCTTGTTGCAGCTCTATAAACTTTGGTTAGACGGCACTTGGAATACTGTGTCTAGTTCTGGTTTGCCCTATTATAGGAAAGATGTGGATACTTTGGAGAAGGTTTAGAGGAGGTTTACCAGGATGCTGCCTGGAATGGAGGGCTTAGATTACAAAGAGAGGTTGACTGAGCTTGGACTTTTTTCATTAATTGAGATGTACAAGATAATGAGAGGCATAGGTAGAGTCGATAGCCAGAGACTTTTTCCCAGGGCAGATATTGTTAACACGAGGGGTCATAGTTTTAAGCTGTTTGGCGGAAAGTATAGAGGGGATGTCAGAGGCGGGTTCTTTACGCAGAGAGTTGTGAGAGCATGGAATGCGTTGCCAGCAGCAGTTGTGGAAGTGAGGTCATTGGGGATATTTTAGAGTCTGCTGGACATGCATATGGTCACAGAAATTTGAGGGTTCGTACATTAGGTTTACCTTACATGAGGATCAATGGTCGGCACAACATCGTGGGCTGAAGGGCCTATTCTGTGCTGTACTGTTCTATGTTCTAAGTTCTATAAAACAGTCAAGTGAAACTGGAACCACCAGTGCAGGAAGCTCCAGTTCTGGTTCCACCAACTCAACCTTTCAAAGAGCAAGTAAGATTCTACCTTCTCATATTGAAAATCATAGTAACAGTGTCAGCCAGTCTGCCCCACCTTTCAGTTCAATCACGGCTGGTTGAATACCTCAACACCTTGACCCACCACTGTCCATATGATGTAGAGATAAACGAGGGAACTGTAGACCAGAGGATCTCACAGTAGTGGTAGTGAAGCTATTGGAGAAAATAGTGAAGGAGAAAATCAATCGCCATTTAGAGAGGATAGGTTTGATCAGGGAAAGTCAGTGTGGCTTTGTTAGAGAGGTCATGCCTCATGAATTTGATTGAATTTTTTTGAGGAGGTGACTAAGTGTGTCGATGAGTCTAGGGCAGTTGATGTTGTTTACATGGATTTCAGCAAGGACTTTAGCAAAGTCCAACATGGGAACCTGTTAAAAAAGGTAAATGTTCATTAGATTCAGGGTAACTCAGCAAGATGGATCCAAAATCGGCTTACTGACAGGACACAGAGGGTCCTGGCAGAGGCTGTTTGTCTGACTGAAGGCCAGTGTCTAGTAGCATTCCATAGGGGTCACTGATGGGATCCTTGTTGTTTGGGATATTTGTAAATGATGTAAATGAGAACGTGGGACAAGTAATTTTGTGGATGACACAAAGAGTGGCTGCATTGTTGACAATGAGATGGGCATATCTGTAGCAGATGGAATTTAACCCTGATAAACATGTACTTTGGGAAAAGTGAAAAGCCAACGGAGTACATGCAATGCCCTGCCAGTAGCAGTAGTGGACTCTCCCTCTTTATGGGCATTTAAGCGGGCATTGGATAGGCGTATGGAGGATAGTGGGCTAGTGTAGGTTAGGTGGGCTTGGATCGGCGCAACATCGAGGGCCAAAGGGCCTGTACTGCGCTGTATTCTTCTATGTTCTATGTTCTATGTACTCAGTGAATGGCAGGAAGCTCACATGAACAAAGGGATCTTGGGGTGCATGCCCACAGATCCCTGAAGCAGCACAGTGGCTCAGTGGCTAGCACTGCTGCCTCACAGTGCCAGGGACCTGGGTTCGGTTCCAATAGCGGGTGACTGTCTGAGTGGAGTTCGCACATTCTCCCTGTGTCAGTGTGGGTTTCCTCCGGGTGCTCTGGTTTCCTCCCACAATCCAAAGATGTGCAGGTCAGGTGAGTTGGCCATGCTAAATTGGCCACAGTGTTCGGGGATGTATAGGCTAGGTGCATTAGTCAGGGGTAAGTATAGGGTGGGGGAATGGTTCTGGGTGGGGTACTCTTCGGAGATTGATGTGGACTTGCTCGGCCAAAGGGCCTGTTTCCACACTGTAAGGATTCTAATTACAGGGCAGTGTAATAGGGTAGTTAGGAAGGCATACAAGCCTTCATCAGTTGTGGTATAAATTATAACAGCAGGGAAGTCAGGTTGGAGCTGTACAGAACTTAAGTTAGGACACAGCTGGAGTAGTGTGTGCAGGCTGGTCACCACGCTGTAGGAAGAATGTGATGCAGGGGGTGCAGAGGAGATTCACCAGGATCTTGCCTTGGATGGAGCATTTCAGCAATGAAGAGAGGCTGGACAGGCTTGAGTTGTTTTCTTTCGAGCAGAGAAGATTGAGGGGCCGCTGATAGAGGTGTTATGAGATTGTGAGGGGCCTGGACAAGGTTATTAGAAAGCATCTGTTCCCTTTAGCCAAAAGGTATTTTAAAGTGAAAAGGTTTAGAAGGGATTTGAGGAAAATCTTTTTTTATCATCCAGAAGATGATGGAAATTTGGAATGCACTGCCTGGGAAGGTAATTGAGGCAGGTAACCTCATAGCTTTTAAAAAGTAATTGGACGAGCACTTCAAGTGTCATAACATTCAAGGCTATGGGCTTAGTGTGGGAAAGTTGGACCAGTGTGGTGCATTTTTTGACAGTACAGACTTGGTGGGCCAAAAGGCCTCTTCTGTATTGTCTCATTCTATGATATCCCTGTATGCCACTGACTTTCAGAAATCTATTAATCTCTAACTTAAACATACCCAAAAACTGTGCTTCCATGGCACCTTTGGTAGAGAATTTCAAAGGTTCATAACACTCAAATTCTCTTCATCTTGGATCTAAGTGGCATCCCCTTTAGTTTTAAATTTTGCTTTCTGGTTCTAGCTCCCATATAATTGAAATAGAACTTCGCTGCTGCTGTACTCAAATCTTCTTGCATTAACAACTGACATTCCAATAACCTTCCTCATAGCTTGCTGCACCAGCATGTTAGCCTTCAGTCCTTATCAACAAAGACACCTAGGCCCCTTTGAACATTATACTTTCCAACTTAATGGCATTAAAGAGATACTCTACACATATATTCCTCCAACTAAAGTAGATAACCTCACATTTTCCAACATTATATTCAGTCTGCCATGTTCTAATTCATTCATTAAGCCTGCACAGATCATCCTGAAGTCACTTTACATCTTCCTTACAACATACATTCCCGTATGCATTATTTACAAGTTTGGAAATGTTATATTTGGTCCCCACCTCCAATATTTTTTCATCAACATGCTCAGGGATAGTATTAGGTAGCTCAGGAATAGCTGGGTCTCCGTCTCAAAGGCAGGGACACAACTACAACACTACATGAGCCCCTGGTTCCCACCTCCATATATATGGTGAATAGCTGAGGCCTTGTGGCACCCCACTAGCCATAGCTTGACCATGCGAGAATGCCATTTTGGCTCAGTTATGTAGATGACACCTTTGTCATCACAAAATGGAACAAATTCAAAGTAACATACACCACCATCAACAACATCCTGACAGGCATAAAATTCACAAAAGAGGAGGAGAATGACAACAGACTCCCATCCTTAGATATGACAGTTGAGCGTACAGTTAACGGAGAGCTTCAAACAAACATCTACACAAAAACAACACACCCGAACCAAATACTTCAGAAGCAATTATCCCAAAGCCTACAAATGGAGCTGCATCAAAACATTTCAACAAGCTACATCAACAGCAACACCCAAGAACTACAAAAAAAGAAGAATATCTATACAATGTTTTCAAGAAAAACGGGTATCCAATAAACAGAATCCGCTAATTCCTCAGAAACAGACGCAAACAGGCAGGCACGCACAACCAAAAACTATACCCACATTACCTTACATCAAAAACATATCAGAAATGACTTCCAGACTACTCAGACTCCTTGGCATCATGGTAGCCCACAAACCTACCAACATACTTAAACAGCAACAAATGAACCTAAAGGATTCAATTGATACCACCAGCAAAACTAACGTAATTTACAAGATACCATTCAAGAACTGTAAAAAAACACTATATCTTACAAACTAACAGGAAACTTGCGACCAGGATACATGAACACCAACTGACCACCAAAAGACACGATCCATTATCATTAGCTTCTATACACACAGACAAAGAAGGACATCACTTTGACTGGGACAACACACACGTTCTAGGACAGGTGAAACAAAGACATGCAAAAGAATTCTTAGAGGCATGGCATTCTAACCAGAACTCCATCAATAAACACAATAATTTAAGCCCTATCTACTTACCTTTGGAAAAAAGAACTGGAAATGACATCGCCCACCTTCAGAAACCAAGACCTATAAATAGAGAGACAGGACATACCACCAGCGGTTCACTGGAAACTCTCACTGACAATGTTGCCTAGTATGGTGACGAAACATCTGAAAACAAACCTTCCAGCTCATCATCAACCTGAGGTACAAACCTTCTCAAAACTTCTCATGATTGCCTATTTGTTCTGACTCACTGTTTTCTGATTGTTAGCAATCATGAAGCCATGATAGTAATTTACCTCCTAGCCCTTTTTCCGAATCAGCCTCCTTGGTGGGGGACCTGTAGGGGAGGTGATGGTCTAGCGGTGCAATCACTGGACTGTTAATCCAGTGCCCCAGATAATGTTCTGGGGACCTGGGTTCAAATCCTGCCACAGCAGATTGTGGAATTTGAATTCAATAAATAACTGGATTCTAGTGATGACCATGAATCCATTGTTAGTTGTCAGGAAAAACCCATCTGGCTCACTAATGTCCTTTAGAGAAAGAAACTGCCAACCTTACCTGGTCTGTCCTACACGTAACCCCAGACCCACAGCAATATGGTTGACTCTTACCTGCCCTCTAGGTAATTAGGAAATGGGCAATAAATGTTAGCCTACCCAGCGATGCCCTCATCCCATAAATGAATAAAAAAAGTCTTCTACAATCAGAAATACCCAGACGTGCTTTTACACATGGTTTTAGTCTCCCATTATAGTTATGACAGCAGATTAATGTGAATTTTACCCTCACAGAATCCAGAAATGATAAATTTCCCCATCGTTTGGTCATTTAATCTCATATATTAAGATTTACCCAAATGGATCCATGTTTTTGTACCCTTCTTTTTTTTGTGACTTTCCCCTGGTACACTCTTCAGAAACTCGATTTCCTGTGCAATAACTGCTTTAAGTCAGCTAATAAATGTACAAACTCAACAAAAATTGATTCCCTAGTCTCCAGGCTGATTATTCCACAGCCGAGCATGGAGATGAGGACCAACCACAGCATCGCATTTTCAGCTTGGCTTAGATCATCTATCATTCGATAGGCCAGGGGTCAAATCTGGAATTTCGTCCTTCAACGTGACTTAATACAATGACAAACAATACACTGAGCTTTTGGAAAAGTCATGTATGCTTAATGAAAACCTTTCTGTGTTATTTTTTGTAAGTTGATTGTATCCCTTAATTACATTGGCGTTTTAGATATCCTCCCCTCCCCCCACCACCCCGTTCTACTTATTGTAAGTTTAACATTGAACATTTATATTCAGGAACATGAATAAATTGGAGTTATTCCAAAGAAAATATGATTAAAAACAAATATCAGCTGTGACCTCAGGCAATGCTGCAATTTAACACAGGTGAAAATGTTCTATAAGGGAAGAAGGAAAAAACTGCCTTGCAAACTGCAGGTGAACAGCTTATGGGCGTTGGGAACACCTCAGGGCAAATTGAGAAATTACACATTTGGTAATTGCCAGTCAGCAATGACCAATGGAGTGTATGAGTGTTCGACAGAAACTTGCAAAGTGCAGCTGCAGGAATTAGGCAGCTGTTCTGACATTTGAGCAAAATAAGATCCTCTCACAACAACCTGAAAACAACCCCAGGAAAGCCTGAGTGTTTATTTTTTCCATCTTTTACTTATACATAAGTTCACTGAACTTGATTTTCTCTCAGTGAATGACGAGCTTTTCAGTTATCTCAGCAGAATGCTTTCACAGTCAAATAGGTTGAACTGGAAAAGGTTCAAAGATAAAGGTGACTGTATTTTCAGCTGCTGAGTCCAGTATGTCAAAAGAAAATATAGTTTGAGAAATTGATGGAAATCCTGCATACAATATCAATTTCAGTGGTCCAAATAAATTGAATTTAAAGATACTGAGGACAAATTCTCTCTTAAATTTTCTTCCACAACTTAGTCTTATCATATTTCTATATTCTTCTTTTGTATGTGTGTTTGTCAGTCGAATATAATAACGCGTGTGCTATCAAACATAAACAGCCATGTCAGCACCCATTTATTTTGCATTACATTAGGGACAAGCAAGCTTAAATTGCACAGAGTCAATGTTTTGCTATGGTGCTTATGAAGGGCGTATATACTGACCCAATGCAATAAGAAGGTTGATTCCTGAAAGAAACTTCAAAATTATGCTTCTAATGGTCTAAATCCTTTTGAAATTAGGTTACAGAATTAGAGGATTTTTGTAAGTGTGTTCTGGGTTAGCTCTGTAATGAATAAAGTTAATATAGTGTGTGATGTGCTGTATATCTGCAATGAACCTTATGAAATATATATAGTCGAAAGCCACTAACTCTATGCACTCGTAATCAGGAAATCACTGTCTGTAGCAAATTACTTTCCATGGTTAGACAAGGGGCAGCTTGTTTGAATTTGTATGTACAAGCTAAAACTCCTGATAATAAACAAGAGGACAATATTACTTGCTACAAAATTGAACTTGCATGCCGAGATGAATAACAAATTGGATCTTTATTTGGCACAGAATTTCCATTTCCCACAACACAGTGAAGGTGTTTGGACATAAACCATATAATGAGTAATAAGAAAGGAGGCTATGGTGATGCACTAGTGAGCGATGCCTGGTGGACAAGCAATAATCATCTGTGATGGGCTGATATTCATTGTTGTGCTTACATTATTTGAAACACTTATTGTCCAAAGAAAATTATCATCATGCTCAGTTGGGAATTATGGCAAATTGTGCAACATTCAAATTATCCACTTAAGTGTTCATAAATCAACAGTTATGTTCTGGTGGGAGAGATGCTGCGTTATAACAATTTATATTTTAATCATTTGGTCATACAGACATTGTGTATTATTGAAAAAGATACATTTTGTCAAAGATTTTTGTCTGCAACTCATCAGGACAATTTATAAGAATTCCAATAAATGGAGCAAGCAGCAATTATACTGTATGAGAGGAGAGAGCTAATTGGCTGGCAAGTGGACTCTGATCACTGGATGTTGCTTTGGAATATTCAGCAGTTAATGATGATTGACTGATAACTGCCAGGCTTTGTTTTGATTTCAAACCAGGGAGCCTAACTCTATCTTCTCAAGCAAGTTTCTTAGAAATGAACCAGCTGCTACATGTTACAATATGTTGAAAGAGGTATAACATGTGTACATCTTCATTCTATCTGTAAAGAACAGCAGAATGTGTAATAATATATTTGGCTTCTAGTACATGAAAGTACACCAGACTGGGAGCCCAAGTGACAAGCCTACATTGGATGCCAGTGTTATTCCTTGGACTCCTCCATCGCCAGACCATAGCAACACGATGGCTGGAGGAAGAGCGCCTCATCTTCCGCCTGAGAACCCTCCAACCACAAGGGATGAACTCAGATTTCTCCAGTTTCCTCATTTCCCCTCTCCCCACCTTGTCTCAGCACCACCCTCGAACTCAGCACCACCTTCCTAACCTGCAATCTTCTTCCTGACCTCTCCGCCCCCACCCCCACTCCGGCCTATCACCCTCACCTTATCACCCTCACCTTAACCTCCTTCCACCTATTGTATTTCGAACGCCCCTCCCCAAGTCCCTCCTCACTACCTTTTATCTTAGCCTGCTTGGCACACTTTTCTCATCCCAAAACGTCGATTCTCCTGCTCCTTGGATGCTGCCTGACCTGCTGCGCTTTTCTAGCAACACATTTTCAGCTTATTCCTTGTACTTTCAGGATTACCAATAAGCATTGTCCAATTGCAGATTCAGATCTAATGTTGGACACTGTGGTGAGAATTTTGCAGTCGCAGGCTGTTTATGGACAGCAAAAACTTGCTAGTTGCAAACAGCTGAAGGAATATCCTGTTTGATACAATCTGCCAGTTGTTGGGATATGTGGCCTGCATACCTGGCAGCATACCAGCACATGCAGTAAAAGTAACAATGTCTAAAGCAATGAGCAAGGCAACATCATTCGCGGGAGTGATTACAGCACCAAACAGACTGTGAATATAGCAACAAGTGCGGTGATTAAACGACAGGGCAGTACAGTGATTACAGCACCATTTAGACCACTGACCACCATATCCTGCATGTGAAACTCCTACATCACCAAGCTGGGGTAGTGACTACAGCACAGGATTGCACATTTCAGAGAAACTATTTCTTCATAAACAGAATTGCTTCCAACTGGACACCAAGTTACAAGACGAACAACTAAATACAACATTGTATTCAACAGGACCTATAACGGATGAAGTTTTAGCTTGTCAGGGTATATTTTAATCTGAAAAATAAGTAAAATTATTCACAAAAGAGAAAAATGAAATGGAAGAGTTCAGAATGCATAGGAATCCATTGATAAGAACATTTGACCTTGGAAAACACTATGCAGATTTTGGTGGATGCAGAAACCAGGAAGACACACATCAAAATCATCAGAGATGAAAGATAACATTAATACAGGACAGCAGCAAAAGTCATTTAGTTCATAAGGTATTAAAAATTCTGAAGTGACAAACCAATACAGAAAAATAGACCAGACAGCAGTTACTGAAGAGACAGTGTCAGTGCTGTGAAACAAGGAAACATCACAAAACAGCAAAGCTTTAAAATGCTCAATCTGTTAAACAATAAGTCACTTCCAGAAGTTGGATATGGTTACAGAGCACCAAAATGTTAAATGGCTACTCACACATAGATGTTAAAGCAGTATAGCCATCTACATTAGAAAAGTAATCCAGTTCATTTCTAGAGAAATTTGAATTTGACAGTGTTTGTTTATATCAGTGAACATCTCATTAAATGTTAAGCTTGATACAGGGGCAAGTGTCACTGTCTTATCAGACTGAATACCATGGATGAAGAAACAGAAGTTACAGCTTGCAAATATGAAACTAAATGATCTAGGTGGAACAGCTCTCAAGGTTAAAGGTGTGCCTCAAACACCACAGAATGTGTGAGGTCATAGAGATAATTCATAATCAAAAAACATCAGTCTTGAACATCATGCATCTTGATCTCAAAGTTCTTGACATAGCAGGATTACTGCTATTTACAACGGACATGAAACAAGTCAAGAAAGACCCAAGGCTGTTTAAGGACAAGCCAGTAAGAGGACAACTGATCAAGTAATTAAATAGTTGTTGAATAATTGGTCAAGGAACAACTGGTAAAACATTCATTATGTTTCTTGGATTCATGACAGAACCGATCTCTATGACCTTACACCTTCTGTGGTGTTTGAGGCACACCTTTAACCTTGAGAGCTGTTCCACCGAGATCATTTAGTTTCATATTTACAAGAAAACATCTGTTGAGTTTAGTTATGATGGCATTAGAAATGTTCTATATGGCCAGTGATCAGCAAGCCAAAGTAGGCTAAAACAAATTGATAAGAATAAAAGACCAATCGAGAACACGTTATGAGACAAAGGCCAGATCAAAGTCCAGTGAGTTTGCTGAGAACACATACTCTGAGCATTGACAGCATTTCATAAGCAGAATTTTACTTAAAACTGTACAACAGAAGGTTACTGTCGGGACTGTGAAACATCCCAACCATCACCGAAGAAAATTCAGATGATAGGAAACAGCAATGTTTATAAGAATATGCAGGTAAAGAGATAAAGAATGAGAAGCACAACCTTTCTCTGAAACCGTTCAGGCACCAACACAGTCTGGTGAACAAACTGTAACAGCTGACTCAAATTTGATGTCAGATGATGAAACAACACAAATTCAAGTGGCAAATTCCTGGCAATTCAAGGAAGGATTATTATGACTGGTGACAGAGCTCAGTTAGCAGCTATCCTCAAGTAGCATGTAAATATATTAAATTCACCAGGAAGAGAACCATACAGCATAAATGAAGATGTTCAATCTAATCTTCAAGGTGCAGTAAAGAGCTTATATGCATCAACACACATGTGTCAGCAGATTGAGAATGAGGAGTTGCTTTCACATATTGAAGATGGGCTGCATATGACTCCAAGAGAGCTGGTACTGAGGTGGGACAATCAATTTCCACAATGCTAGGACACAATGAGGAAGAAAGTCCCTGGCTCAGAAATCCAGGTTAGATTAGATTAGATTAGATTACATTAGATTACATAACAGCATGGAAACAGGCCCTTTGGCCGAACAAGTCCACACCGACCCGCCGAAGCGCAACCCACCCATACCCCTACATTTACCCCTTACCTAACACTACGGGCAATTTAGCATGGCCAATTCACCTTACCTGCACATCTTTGGACTGTGGGAGGAAACTGGAGCACCCGGAGGAAACCCACGCAGACACAGGGAGAACGTGCAAACTCCACACAGTCAGTCGCCTGAGGCGGGAATTGAACCCAGGTCTCTGGCGCTGTGAGGCAGCAGTGCTAACCACTGTGCCACTGTGCCGCCCTATGAACAAAAACAGAGTGGCTGTTTTCCAAGAATTACAATCATAAGATGAAAACGTCCCATGTTATAGGACAACTACAGGATTCAACAAGAAGAGTTTTTCTGCAGAAAACATTCAGTAGGTTACGGGTGCACCAGATATGGTAATGTACTTACTATTGGTTGAGTAAGGAACAACATCCTCAGTGAAAGATATCCAAAAGATCCTGGAATGATAACAACTTTACGGACCACGCAGGATCCAGGTCAACTGTCCTCAAGGCAAATACTTACTGATTTTCCAATTCCAAAGACAATGTGGTCCTGGAGGAATTGTGTAGCCTCTAGACTGCCTGAATTTGTAATGTCAGGGACTCAGAGGGAGATAATGTGATTAGATACAGGAATGCATAACCATTAATGATGGGAGGAGTGAAGGTATGTTGTATAAAATAATGGTTCTGAAAGGGTTAATATTGGAGACTGCATTAAGCTCCACCCAGTTTGATAAAATCAGAAGTCTTTGCATAGGGAAAGGCAGAACACGTTAGGATTTTGTAGGATGGAAACCAATATCTACATACCCCACAATGTTGAACTTATTAATGTAACTCATACATGAGTATTACCACACAATAAATCACCTCTTTTAATAGACAAGAGTCTCTTCTCTTTAAAACTCACAACTAGTTTTCCTCTATATCACTGTAAACCAAGTAAGCCCTGAGACATAATTTATCCATTATTTCTGTTAGTTCCTCAAAGAATTTACAAGATTATTCAAGAATGTTCTATGTTTCAAAAATCTATGTGGAGTGACTGACACCCCTATCTCTCTTCTTGAATTAGCGACACCTTTCGAGTTTATTCAGAGGAACTGCACATAATCGGCATGTAATTACACCCAAAGTCATTTCTCAGGACACTGCTGCATTACTCAGCAGGAGATGTCAGTGCATCACCTTCTCACTAACGCTGAAATAGTGCAAGTAGTGAGCACGTGGCTAGGAAATTCTTTCTATCTGCTGGTTTAACAAAATAATTAGCCCTTTTATTTTAAATTATGGACGCCCTCATTAACATGACAGACAGACTAATCTCATATGAATGTACATGATGGTTTTAATCACATATTTCGCAGACAGGTCAGTACCATTTCACATAGAATTACATGGAATTTACAGCTCAAAACTAAGCTGTTCAGGCCAAAGGTTTATCCTGATGTTTATGTTCTACAAGCACTGTCTGCCAGCCCCTTTAAATAAATACAATGTATCAACGCATTCTTATTCGTCGAATACTTCCAAAATTTTCCATGTTTTATTGAAACATAGCCTCTATTCTTTTCTCTCCCATGTACTTGCCTGATTTCCCTTTAAGCACCAATGGTACTGACCTCAATACTCCATGAGAGAGCAATGCCAATTCCAAGTCTCTAAGGAAACAAGTCTCTACTGAATACTTTAATTGGATTTAGCCACGATTATCATATTCAAGTCGCTTAGTTATGCACTCCCAACGTGAATAAATTGTGCATAACATGATCAAGTGGAGTAACATTCCTGTCAGTTTGTCAAGGGGGAACAATGACAGAGAATCAAACAACTGACTGCTGGCACCCACACTCCAAGGTCTGGCACTCATGGCACATAACTAGTGATGAAAAGTGCCAGAAAATTATCAATACAAGGCGGATTGTTGGCCCCACAAAGTATCTTATGATTGAACATAGACTGATCTCCAATCTGTCACATTGCACGTGCCAACATGATGTTGCTAAACTGTCCTGGAACTTATATAGATTCTCTTCTCCTATCTGACAGACTTAATCACCACTCCCTCCACCCCACCCATCGAGACGTAACTGAGCACGATGACTCCTCAACAAGACTCATCGCTCTATAAATCTGCACTTTCCAGTGAAATAAATATCTTGACACTTCCTTTACTGAAGTGGGCATGTCGCATTTTCTGCAGAAGATGTATCTCACAAGGCTGGCTTGCTTTAATACACGGGAATGCAAAACAAACTGTATCTGTCTGTCTATGTAAAGGAAATATGGTGTGGACAGATTTGGGTCTGAGAGTGCCTGATGCTTTGTAAATTGATTTACATTCATTCTTTGCCCCTTTCTGAATCTTTCAGGAAGTCACATCAGTAAATCTGATTTCCTAACTTCGCGTAATGTGGAAGTATTCCCATTTCTGCAGAAATACTGATTGATTCTTTTTCTAATCATTTTATTGAGCCGAAGGTGAGGAATCACAATTCCTGGTGAAATCCACCGTTTCTCTTCTGCTGTTGGACTGGAAGATTAAGTATGGCTATTCTGGCTCTCTGCTGGTTCTTGAGGGGGTTTTAATTTGCCTTCTTAGTGCAGAAACTCCACCTGTGCTTGACAAGATCATTGCTGTCGAGGTCGTTCTAGGGTCGGAGTCACAGAGTAATGGCACTGCCCACTTCACTGGGGCATCTGGCTGGCTGAATGACAAAGGCCATGCCCAAAGAAGAGATGCCTGAAATGAGGCCCTCGGTGGGCAGGATCTCGAAATTATTGCTGAGATCCTGTCTCATGGAGGGTTAGAACCGATGGAAGGGATTTCCCTGGTGGGTTTTGAGGCAGAACTGGGAAACTCACAAAGTGAGTGTTGGATCGTTATCCCAGAATGCCTCAGCCTCCTTCCAAGTTTATCAGGGTCGGATCAGGCTTTATCCGATGGCCACACACATTCCACCAGACGTTGGGGTCTGCTTGATGTTTTGTTCCTTCAAGCTCTTGAAGCACTGAAAGTGTCAGTTTTCCAGAGGTGGATGTTTCATGTGGAAGTGGCGTCTTAACGTGTGTGGTACCATCACATTGTTTGCTGCAGATGAGATATTCCAGTGAGGGGCAAACAGAATCACTCGCGCATGAAAAGCCAGTGGTCAGAAGAGCTCTCACTGAACCGTCTCTCAAAAACTCTTGATTTTTCTAATTGGATTCAGATTGACTGAATTAGCTGAGGAATCACCTCTTTTGACAAGAAACCTGTGCATTTCTCCATAGAATCAAAGATTTATGCATGCGGCGTGAGTCAAAAAATATTTACCTTAAAATCCGAGCTAACGTGGGTGGGAATGCGTCCCAGCAAGCAGGCCAGATCAACAACGGTTTCAGCTGCACTCCTCTTTACTGAGCATGCACCCTATCGTCTCATAACAAAGTTTTGGCACTATGCATGCACAAGTACTGAACTCCCCGCACACGTGCATGACAGGAGGCCATTGCGCAAAGCAACATGGCTCCAGCAAATTGTATGGCAGACTACACACCTTAATGGGCCAGAACACTGGTTGAAAACTTCCGCTTTATCTTACAGGAAGTGATTTGGCGGGTGGGGAGCCATAGAGTCGTAGAGCCATAAAGATGTACAGCACATAAACAGACCCTTTGGTCCCACTCGTCCATGCAGGCCAGATATCCTAAATTAATCTAGTCCCATTTGGCAGCTTTTGGCCCATATCCCTCTAAACCCTTCCTATTCATATGCCCATCCAGATGCCATTTAACTGCTGTAATCGTACCAGCCTCCACCACTTCCTCTGGCAGCTCATTCCATACACGCACCACCCTCTGTGTGAAAAAGTTGCCCCTTAGGTCCCTTTTAAATCTTTGCCCTCTCACCCTAAACCTATGCCCTCTAATTCTGGACTCTCCCATCCAGGGCAAAGAACTTGTCTATTTACCCTATCCATGCCCCTCATGATGGTATAAACCTCTATAAGTCACCCCCTCAGCCTCCGACACTACAGGACGTTCAGCCCCAGACTGAGTTATGAGGTGTGGAGATCTGAGGAAGGTTGGGGGTGAAGTAATGGTGGGTGATGATTCTGTGTTCAGCCCTTGTTCCATCCTATGTCTGTTCCTACATGCTGGGATGACATATCGCCTACACAGGCTGTGTCGGCAGCCTCACAACATGTGACAGGGATGCTTGCAGCTTGGCTAATCCCAGAGGTAACAGGCTGAGGCCCTTAAGAGGTCCCTCACAGCCTCAGTTGATGGGAAGTGAATTAAGGACCAACAGTGGCCTTCCCACTCCAAATTCCACACCTCTATAAGATCAGCACTGCCAAGTGCGGACAAAGTGTGGAAGTTGCATGATGTGATACTAATAACGAAGGCATTGTATGAACTATTTCTCTCCACTATTTAATAATGGGGGGGCAGAATTTCAAACAAATTGCCTACTCTCACGGTATCCATTCTACTCAATCCAACCATGGATCAAAACTGACAGAGACACTTTGCTGAATCAAATTCTTTGATTTATATCAGAAGCTTATAATTCTTTAAAGATGCATCTGATCTAACATATTGATAAAAGGCGAATGGATTCAATGCTAATCCATACAGTACACTGTCTGTCATTCGGATCTCCTTGTGTGCTGCCCTATGTACTGAAAATACATTTTCAAAGGAGAATGAAAAGTTAAACAAATCATTACTTTTGTTGTCTTTGCCAAAAATATATGATTCTGAATTTCCAATTCTACATTGACCCTCTTCCATTTAGCTCCTTGAGTCGAAATCATCATTCGGTTAGATCATGGCTCTATCTTAAGTCTGTCGACCTGCTCCATTTCTTTTGATTTTCTTATCTAAAATGGGTTTCATTTTTCTGCCTATATCCATATGTCTTTTTCCTTCAAAAAAAATGTTGTGTGTCGAGTGCAATAATTACCATTCATTTCTCACATCCATGCTCTCTCCTAACAGAGAGCTTTTGTTCTTACTTGTTGGCAAAAATACCCTTTAATACATTCGAATCCTCAAATACAGATACTTGGCACTTGTCCTTGGTTTCATTTGCTAGCCCACACGCTTCCAGTAATAATGTGAAAATGATTTTAACTGTTGTGGTGCATGGGCTAAATCCAGCCAAAAAAAAAAGCTTGCATGAAATGATCACCAAGGACGATCACTAATTTATTTATGGCCAAATTTTCAATTGTGGGTTTTGATTGACACATAAAAGAGCATTTCTAATAGAGCACAGCTGTATTAAGTTGGCAATGTGTTTATGTGTAATTTGCTAAAGGTGGTACTAGAATGGAATGTCAGCGAAGGTCCTTGGCCCACCTCATTTCCAGATGTATGCCATTATATGCTTATGCAGATGAGAAGTGAAGAGCTCCTTTTACTGGTTAATTGGTTTCATGTGGGGCCGCACCTCAACCGAGTGTGACTTGATTTGCATTTGTTCAGGTAATACCCAGTAGGAAATGATACATAAATAACAATGTTAATTATGGAAAAGCCGGTTGAAAAAAGAGTAGCAAAGTTGCTGGCCACCATCACAAGAGCAGTTGCATTCCACAGAACCTTCACTCGTCCATTTTATCTTTGCAAGGGTAACCTCATTTGGCAGACGATCAAGAAAATGCTCCTGGATTCAGTTCAGTCCACATCCAGAGATCAGTGCACTAGATGAGGATGCTGTGCATTGTGCCAGATCATTGTGGCCAAGCTTTTCAGTCCTCTTCATGGTTACTACTGCAGAATCACCACAGTTGTAGTTTGTGTTTAAGGAACATGTTAGGAGCACAAGAGATGCTGCATTTCAAACACTGCCAAACATTTGCCAGTACCAACTGTAGAATTTAATATCTAGCTTTCCTTCCATTGCTTTTTTCAAATAATTTTGTCTACAATCGAACCCTTCAAAATGCCATCTTGCATATGCGCATATACGTGTATGTGTGTGTGCGTTTGTGTGTGTGTGTGTCTGCATGCCTGTCTTCTTCTATTGTTTTTACAGACATTAGAGAGAGCATGAAATATTTTATTTCTTGCATTAAAAGTTCACACAAAATGATGACACACTGAGGTGAGCACTGACTATTTATGTCAGTCAACAGCGGACGGAGGTGGGGATGACACCACAACTTGAGTTGTCCTGAAAAAACAAAGTGGAATCATCTTCCTGAAGGACTGGCTAAGTTGATTGCTAAGCTATTTCAAAGGATGGTTAACAGTCAATTGCAAGGTGTAGGACTGGAGTCAATTACCTGGTCAAATCAGGTAAAGGATATGCATGAAGCAGTTCTGTTTTTACAGAAGTCCATGGTCATGTTTACTGATAGCATCTACTTGATTCTAGATATTAAAAGCTGAATTTAAGTTCTAAAATGTTCACTGGAATCCAAGTCCTGTATCATAACTAACGCACCACTGGAATGTATATACATATTAGATAACAATGATCGGGATATTCCAAAAGCACGTGGAGCATTGTAGATTGGAGTGGTGTATCAGGATCATGCAGAGTTCCCAAAGCAGCTGACGCCATGGTAAGTGCTTGAGAAATTGCATTTTCCAATATTTCCAATCTTTCAGTTTTGCTGAAAAAGACTCAACTTGCTTTTTATCTTCCACTCATCAGGATAATTTGCAAGAATACAAGGTGGAAATAAACATTTGTATTTCTGGTTGACAGCCATTTCAACTCCCACTCCCACTCCCCTGGCAACATGCTCATCCTAGGCCCCTTTCACTGTCAAAATGAGGCTACACGCAAACTGGGGGAACACCTTATATGCCATCTCAGGAGCTTAACAGCCCAATGGCCTCAATGTAGAGTTCACCAGCTTCAAAATCTCTCTGCCCACCACAACCCCATCACACATCCAGCTCTCCCTCTCCTCCCCGCCTCCTTGACCTGACCTAATCTGTCCATCTTCCTTCTCACTTATCCACTCTACCCTTTCCACTGACCAATCACAATAATCTCCTACCTGCATTTACCTATCACCACCCCACCTACCTTTCCTTCATCTATCTATCACCATCCCACACATCTTTCCCCTAGCCCCACCCCACTTATGTCTGAGCATCCTTTCCCCCTCCCCAGTCCTGATGAAGGGTCCTGACCCGAAATGTCAACTTGCCTGCTCCTCCGATGCTGTCTGACCTGCTGTACTTTTCCAGCTCCACATTCTATGGACTCTGACTTTCAGCATCTGCAGTCCTTACTATCTCTGAGAGTACTGTCTGCTTGACAAGTAGACTTTGATTGATAGAGGCGTTCCCATGGAGGACACACCAATTAACAATGATTGACAGTTAACAAGACCTTTTTATTCTCTTATGGAAGGTGAACAACTCAGATTAGCCCAGCATTTAATGCCCATTCCTAATTCCCCTTGAGAGTGTTGTATTGAGCCACCTTGTTCAATCATTGCAATCCATGAGTGTTGTTAAGCAGAGCGCTTGGGGATTTTGACCTAGTGACAATGAAGAAATAGTAATATAATCCCAAGTCAGGATGGTGTAATGCAGAGGTAAATTTGTGAGAGGTGACCCTCATACTTCCACACAACCTTCCTCATATAACCTCTTCTTTAATGTATGAGTCCATTGCTTTCCTCCTCATGTGGTGACCTAGTTTCCATCTGGGATAGTAAACTCTTCCAAATCTTCCAGAGTTCAGCCACAATTCTGGTAGCAGAGCTATGTATGAAAATGTTTTAAACAGCCAATGATACGGCAGCTCAATTCAGGATGTGTTTCTTCCCCTGTTATTGATTAACATAAATGGCCTGCGCTGGTCACCATGTCATCATTCTGTGTTTTAATAGAATAAATAAATATTTCATGTTCTCTCTGTGCTCCATTAAAGAGAAAAATGGGAATAATATGGTGGGCCAAAGGATCTGTTTCTATGCAGTATAACTGCTAGTGCTTCCAATTAAACCTGTTGGACTATAATCTGGCGTTGTGTGCTTTTTATCTATGACTCTACCTTGCCTTTGTTTGGTGACTTCTGGCTTCAGAATGCCAGTATGTTACAGTCATGTTGCCGCTATACAAGACATCAATTCAGCCACTTTTGGAATATTGTGTGCAGTTCTGGTTTCCCTGCTATAGGAAGATGTTGTGAAACTTGAAAGGGTTCAGAAAAGATTTAAAAGGATGTTGCCAGGGTTGGAGTGTTTGAGCTACAGGGAGAGGCTGAATAGGCTGGGGCTGTTTTCCCTGGAGCGTCAGGGGTTGAGGGGTGACCTTATAGAGGTTTATAAAATCATGAGGGGCATGGATAGGGTAAATAGACAAGGCCTTTTCCCCAGGGTAGGGGAGTCCAAAGCTAGAGGGCATAGGTTTAAGCTGAGAGGGGAAAGACTTAAAAGAGACCTAACGGGCATTTTTTTCACACAGAGGGTGGTGCGTGTATAGAATGAGCTGCCAGAGGAAGTGGTAGAGGCTGGTACAATTATAACATTTAAAAGGCATCTGGATGGGTACATGAATAGGAAGGGTTTAGCGGGATATGGGTCAAGGGCTGGCAAATGGGAGTAGATTAATTTAGGATATTTGATTGGCATGGACCAAAGGGTCTGTTTCTGTGCTGTACATCTCTATGACTCTATGACTATGTAAATGCAGTCATTGTTGTAATGTGACAGCCAGTTTTCTCTCAGTAAGTTCATACAAACAGCAATGTAATGATAACCAGATAATCTTTTTATTTGTAATGTTGGTTCAGGGGCAAACTTTGAGATCTTTTATAGACACTTCAGAGGATAGTTGGGGGGTCCCAATCCAATATTACATCCAAAAGACAGCACTTCCAACTCGGAGCATTTTTTATACTTCATGCATAAAAATATCTTCATACATATTTGGTTCTGTACAGTATCAAAGAAACAAACAAACATTGGAGTTGGACTCTATCCAAACAATCAAAGACATCTCTCACTTGAACACGATGGTATTTACATGCTGGATGTAGGTTTGCTCGCTCAGCAACATCCAGAACCTCAACCTCAGCTACAAAGTTTCTCAAAACCTGCTGTATTTACATGCATTTGAAGCACCTGGAGAGTCCAATAACTGAACAGACTCCCATTTAACTTTGGCAGAAGGACCTCACACAGTGGTCTTTCCCCAGTGTGCCTTTGCAGCAGCTGCCCAAGCTTTAGTGCGTCTCTCAGAACGTAGTCCTGGACCTTGGAATGTGCCAGTCTGCAATATTCAGTCGAGGTCAACACCATGTTCTCAAAGACCAACAGGTTTTGGGCAGACCAAAGAGCCTCTTTCATTGAGTTGATGGTCCTCCAGGTGCAGTTAATGTTTATCTCCATGTGTGTTCCCAGTATAGAGCTTCCGCTGACACCTCTGGAGTGTGACTTGAGCTTTTCTGATTCAGAGACAGGAGCACTACCACTGGTCACACTACTCAGCAATATGCACTTCCGCACAGCACAGGGGAATTTCACAACCAGAAGCTGACAGGCAGAATTGTGACTTTTAAGCAATGATCTGTGCACTAACTCAGACATATCCAGATGTGTAAAAGCTGTTGTTCATGTTGTTACTTCCACTCTACAATGTAAATGTAAATGAATTCATCTGGAGCTGAGGTACAAATTCAAAGCACAAACATAAGCTCATCTCATCGTGTAAGATTTCACTGGTTTTCAGTTATCATTAATTAGTCACTCCAGATGAAAGGGAAAAGAATGCATTTATGTAACACCTTAGAAACAATGTAAAACATTTATATACAACTCAATAAAAATACAGTGGCCGTTGTTATGTAATGCAGCGATGACTTTGCACTTTGTAGGGTTCTCAAACAGTAACAAGATTGTTACTGGCTTGTTTGCCCCCTTGTACCTTCCCACTGCTTTCCTGCTCAATACTAAAGCTGTGCTGCTCTGTCAGAATGGGGTTTTTCTGAATGAATTATCACACTGAGGTTCTGTCTGCCCTTTCAGATGGAAGTAAAAGATCCTGTGGCAACCTTTTGAAGGGGAACGGGGCAGTTGTCCCCGAGTGCTGGCCAGCACCGCTTTCTGAAAACCAGCTCTACCATGAACAGATTGGTTGATTCTTCACTCATTTACTGTTCTTGGGGTATTGCCAAGTGCATATAGCCAGCTGTGTTTGTGTTTACCTCCATAACAACAGTAGTTGTTCATGACTTGTTCAGTTTATTGGAGTGCCCTCTGCAGATGATAAGTGAGGAATGCTCCTTTCATCCTTTTCTACAATGTTGGTTGAGGGAGGAACAGCGACCAGGATAAGCTGAATATTGACAGAAAGACCATTTCGGTGTCAAGGCGCTAACATTGATCTACTGTTTTTTTCCCTATTTCCCTGCCAGATGACTGAGTTAGTACCTCAGGCCAGCACTCAGCTAATGTTTAGGGAATGGCAGCTCCGTCACTAGAAGACAAACAAGCTCAGATGACCTTACAATTTATTGTTCCCAAAGGTAACAGTACTATTTTTGACAAATGCTTTGCACATCCTGAATTATAGATTTTGTCTTGTTCTCAACGAATTTGATACCACTGGTTCCAAAGCAAGAAAAACATGAAGTGTGTACACTGAGTTGTAGAACGGTTCTAGTACAGAATTAGGCCATTCAGCCCATCACAGCCTGTTCGTCCTCAGTAAGAGCAGCTCATTCACCTTTTCCCTGCGGCCCCGCCCAAGTTTTTTCTTTCCCACACCAGATAATTATTCAATTCTCCTTTGAGAACAAGTTTGTCAGCAAATAAAATGAACAAGAGCAGCATGGAGGGTCAGGAAGTAGTGAGTAGCAGGGAGCAGTTGTTTTCCAAACTGGATGAAGTGGGCTTTCCCAGAGCTCAGATTAAGCAGGTTTGTGCTTGACCAAACTGTGCTGACCTCTCCCTCATTAATGACTCCATATTCATCTGATTTTCCACCAAATTACTGGGCAAAATCTTCGCAGCCCCCAAACGACGTGGTCTGCATTAAGAAATTTGGGTGAGATAGCCAGTGAAGCCCTTCTGAACATTGAGACCGACAGGTCATGTTTTCCTAACCAAATCCCTGAAGTCGAGACAAGATTCTCTCCAGTGAGTAGTGAGAAGCCCATTAATGAGGATTATCACTCATTATCCACCTGACTTAACCTCACCTCATTGGGATGCAGTTTCCAAATCTGTCACTCACTAGATGGAAATGACATGCCCAGGATTTTCAAAGCTGAAAATCAGTTCGTGACTGCTCCTCTGGATCTCCATGTTGGGCAGCTGACATGAATGTCCCAGAGTACCTTCTATAGTTAGCGACTACACACACCCAGACATCCAGAGACATTACCATCGAGCACATGCCAGCCTCTCCACAGTAGCTCAATGATTAGCACTGCTGCCTCACAGCACCAGGGTCCCAGGTTTAATTGCAGCCTTAGACGACTGTCTGTGTGGAGTTTGCACATTCTCCCTGTGTCTGCGTGGGCTTCTTCCGGGTGCTCCAGTTTCCTCCCACAGTCCCAAGCTGTCCAGGTTAGGTGGATTGGCCATGCTAAATTGCCCATAGTGTTCAGGGATGTGTAAATAAGGTGTATTAGTCAGTGTAAAATGGTAAAAGGGGAATGGGTCTGGGTGGCATACACTTTGGAGGGTGGATGTGGACTTGCTGGGCCAAAGGGCCTGCTTCCACACTGCAGGGATTCTATGATAATCATGTCACATCTCTGTTCCTTATACAGTATGGTTCTGCACAGTAACGCTGCAGTTTGGAGGGCAAGGCCAACTTGTGCACAGAGACACAGTTGCTAGGCTCATTTTGTGGAGAAAGTGAGGTCTGCAGATGCTGGAGATCAAAGTTGAAACTTTATTGCTGGAACAGCACAGCAGGTCAGGCAGCATCCAGGGAACAGGAGATTCGACGTTTCGGGCACAGGCCCTTCTTCAGGAATGGACCAGGTTACATCTCAGGACTGCACTTAGCATTCACTGACTTTGTGCTTACCTGGATACACACAGCTTCCCTGCATTACCTTGCCTTTTTCGCTCTGTTCCTCGTTAGCCAGACCTTAAAGGCTCACAGTTCCTCTGTCTTGCCTTGCCCTTAAGTGCAGATAAAAAGCCAGGGAGGAAGACATGGCTGTCAACAGTCATCATTCAAGGAGGTGGACACAGTGGTATATGGCTCACTGATATACACCTACACCATGTGCCTGAATGTTTGTGGCAAAAACGTGGCATGTGTTGCAACCAACTGGTCACGTCTCAAAGACCAAAGGCAGTTGCCATTGCTCAAGTCCAGAGAGACACCCTTCAGTCAGGACATCCCTGCTCAGTAATGGCAAGGATGACCCTGCTATTCGACATGGGTTTGATGACAGTCAATTGCCAGGGGTGGTGGCAGGGGAATAGGTCACCATCAGCTCTGTGGATCCAGTACAAACATCGCAGGACATCGGCTGAGGAGCTAGACAGATATCACTCAGGGGCCTGGTCACTCATCATTTGGACTCTCCAGCCAAGTTGTTCAAAATTCACAGTCTGTCTTGGGAGGGCCTGCCCACTAAATGTCATGGAGCCACTGCTCTGGAAGGGAGGCTGAGGAACTTAATTGTGGGCATTGGGGGCAGAATGCTAGGATTCAGAGGGCTTTACAATGTGAAGGGGCAACAACTCAATATTTAAGCAGGGAGGCAATAAGCATGGAGGGAATGGGGTAGTGCAGGCGTAGAGTGACATCAATAGTTGGCAGGACCCTGGCTTCAATGGAGCACTGGATCTGGCATGTTTACTCAACACACCTGGGGCTGGGGACTCTGTGGGAATGTAAAATGGCAAGTGAAGCCTGAGATGGACAAACAAGTGGGAAGTTGGGGAAGTAGTAGTAAGTCTATCGAATTGACAGGGAGGACTACCCAGGAAGGGAATGTTTACATTTGTGGTTTCGCCAGTATGAAGAAGCTAAGCCTGAAATGCATTGCTCAGGCACTGACCACTGCTTCCTTCCACTGCTGGAAATAACAAGTGTGGAATGGAGACGCAAATGGCTGCAATCCTACTCAGAGTGCTCAGGGTGAGCCTTTAGCTGTCTGACCGAGGGGATTTCAATTTGGAACAATGACAAGCCCTTCCAAAGGCAACAGCAATGCACAGACGTCCACATGCTGAACTGAGGGAAACCTATGATTCATGTGAACCCTTGGCATTAACGTATTCTGTGCAGTCCACCTCCTTGCCCCATGCACTCCTGACCAGATCATACATAATAAGGAAATCACATTTTATAGGGAAAAGCCAGGAAAGTTGGGGTGAGTATTATCAGAACAGCCATGATCTCATGGAATGGTGCAGCAGACTTGATGGGCTGAAAGGCCTACTTCTGTTCCTATGTCTCATGGTTTCATAATGAATGAAGCACACTAGCAATGTTTTGCTACCTGAAAAAATGGAGTCTAGATGCTAAAACAGCACCCCCCTATTATATACCCATAGCCTGCACATCTCACCTTGGACCACGCACATTGTATGGCTGGTCTCTATACCTTCAATCCGTAGCTGCCACTAAACACAGATTTGCACATTCAGTGGATGATGAAACATCAGCATATATTTATAAATCTAAGAATTTACTTAGATTGGCATGTCGTCCTATATACCTTCAGAAGATCTGCTACTCCCTTTCCCTCCTATTGCAGTCCCAGGTTACACTGCTGCAGCTTATTGGCCTTGGAGGTTTGGTCAGGTGACTCCAGGGTAGAGGTGAAAGGCCCAGCCACCTCTGGATTAGAACGCAGAACATAGAACAGTACAGCACAGTACAGGCCCTTCGGCCCTCGGTGCTGTGCCGACCTTTTATCCTACTCTAAGCTCAAACTAACCTACATACCTTTCATTTTACCGATATCCATGTGCATACCAAGTATTGCTTAAATGTCTCTGATGTATCTGATTCTATTACCACTGCTGGCAATGCATTCCACACACTCACGACTCTCTGTGTAAAGAACCGACCTCTGACATCTCCCTTAAACCTTCCTCCAATCGCCTTAAAATTATGCCCCTTCATTTCAGCCACCTCACATCCTTCTTTGCTCCAATGAGAAAAGCCCTGGATCCCTCAACCTTTCTTCATAAGACATGCCCTCCAGTCCAGGCAGCATCCTGGTCAATCTCCTCTGCACCCTCTCCAAAGCTTCCACATCTTTTCTACAATGAGGTGACCAAAACAGAACACAATATTGCAAATGGGTCCGGAGAGGAGATTTCTTCTATATGTGGTCCCTCCTCTAGCTTGGAACCTACAGGCATTGCCTTGTCTCCTCATGAGGAAAGGGCACCTGGAGTGGAGAGAGACCCTCCATGAAACCCAGGGAAATTGATACTTAACCAACTTCTGCAAAGATTCAGCCGATTACCGGCATACGTTTTCTCACCATTAAGGTTAAACTGATTGGGATGTATTTGTGGGGCTTGTCTTCCTGCTGCCTTTTACACAAGTATGTATCGTTGCTATTCTCCATTCATCTGGCACCACTCCAGTACTACTGGAGGTTTAGGATCAGTGCCCCTACTATTTCCATCTTTACTTCTTTCTGGATCAAGGATGCAACTGGTTCTGGTGAAATATGAAGTTTAAATAGAGCCAAAACATCACATACCTCAATGTTTTCCATTGTTTAGTCCATCCGGCTACCTTCAGCATCTTAGCTACCCCTTCCCTCCCCTTTCACTGCACCTTTGATAGCATTGTCTACCTTTTTAAAAACAATTATAAGGAAATCTCATTGGTCTCTCAGTCATGACTCCTGCCTCCACGCAGTATGCCATTTATGGTTCCCACTTACTTGCCTCGAGAAAGCTTTTTAATTCTTCAAAATATTAGCTGCCAGTCTCTTCTCATTCTCACTCTTTGCTTCTCTAATTCCATTTCTCACTTTCCCCTAAACTTGTTAGACTCAGTTTGGATTTTAGTTGTTTTAACTTTCTCACGTCTGTTATTTGCCTTATTTGTCGCCTTTATCATACTTCATAGCGTCACAGAACTGTACAGCATGGAATCAGACCCTTTGGTCTAACTCCTCTATGCCAGTCAGATATCCTAAATTAATCTAGTCCCATTTTCCAGCATTTAGCCATCATCTGGGGAGCTCTAGATTTTTATCTCCCACCCTTTCCCTTGTAGCAATGGATGTTAACTCTACCCAACACACTTAACCTATTTTCTCTTTGAAACGAGCCATTACTGCTTTGGCTATCAACCTTATTTCCCAGTTTATCTGGGCCAGATCTGTTCTTACCCCATTGAATCTGATCTTCCTCCAATTAATTATTTTTATCTGGTTTCCTCCTTTTTCTTGTGAACCTAGACCTTATGATCCCATGATCACTGTCCACTAAGTATTCTCCTACTGACACGACTCTCCTCGTTCCCCAGAATCAGATCCCATTCCTTACTGGGCAGGAATCATATTGATCAAGAAAATATCGCCAAACACAAATTTTTCTCCTGTCTGTCACTTACACTTTAGGGTGTAGGTTTGCTCATTGAGCTGTAGGTTTGATATCCAGACGTTTCATTACCTGGCTAGGTAACATCATCAGTGGTGACCTCCAAGTGAAGCAAAGCTGTTGTGTCCTGCTTTCTATTTATATGTTTGTCCTGGATGGGGAGCCTGGGGTTTGTGGTGATGTCATTTCCTGTTCGTTTTCTGAGGGGTTGATAGATGGTATCTAGATCTATGTGTTTGTTTATGGCGTTTTGGTGGGAGTGCCAGGCCTCTAGGAATTCTCTGGCATGTCTTGGCTTAGCCTGTCCCAGGATAGATGTGTTGTCCCAGTCGAATTGGTGGGTTTTTTCATCTGTGTAGGGCTACGAGGGAGAGAGGGTTGTGTCTTTTTGTGGCTAGCTGTCACTTACACTATTAATGCCCTAGTATTAGGGCAAATAAAGTGTTCCATTATAATTATTTTGTAGTCTTTGCACCTCCCTGTAACTTCCCTGCAAATTTGTGGCCTACAGAAGACCAAAGAATGAAATAGAACCTCTCATTGTTTCTCTGGTCTCTAACTGGCAGTGACTCTGGATGTAATCTGTGTGCAAAGGTAGCCTCTCTTCCAAAACCAGTCTCAGTATGGGCAATGAGCTGAAAATGAACATACCAGGGTGTTCACGTGATGTATAAGACAACATGTGGCTCAGATCTTGGAACAAAAGTAGGCCATTCAGCCCCTCGAGCCTTCTCCATCATTGTAGATCACAGCTAGTTGCCTCACCCAGTGTCAGTCTCCTTGTTGTCATTAGTAACAAAAAATCTATTGCTCTGGGCTTGAACGTAACCAAAGACCGGGCTAAAGACTTACTGTCCTCTGAAGAAATCCCTCCTTATCTCACTTTTAAATGGTCTACCTGTTTATTTTATGCAGACGTTTAATTTATTTATTTTGCTTCTCTGTGCTAACATTTAAAACCTAGATCAGATGGTTTGTCAACAGAGACTTGAAGAGAAAACATTCTTGAATTGTGACAATCAGGATGGAAGTTACTTAAGAGAATCAGTACTGCTGGCATCATTGAGCAGTTCCCTTGCATTCACCTCGCTGCAGCAGATGGCCTCAATTTGGCAGCAGTTTCAAATTCAACATTTATTGTCGGGCTGTGCTGCTAGCATTTCCCTCCAAGTTTGGCCGGTTGCAACACCCAGGTCAGGACTGCCAGCCTGGATTCACTGTCACTCCCAAACTGAAATGGCTCCTCTCCACAAACGGGTGGAAATGAGATCAGCCAAGAGATGCGAAAGGTGGTGATATTTCCCAACACTGACGCTGCTGAAACCACGCCTGATGACATTTGCAATGACGGATGATTCTAACATGGTTAAATCTTTCGGTATGTGTGCAGTGGGCTGATGAAAAGCTGTGAACGTGTGACTTTTTGATGTAACAGTGAAAAAGTGCTGGTTTCGAGAACATTTCTCTCCACTCCTACCTCGTTTTTATGACAAAGTCACCATTTCCTAATCATTGTTTTAAAAGCTCAGAGAGGATGTGAGAAATTTCACCCGGTCTCACTTTAAGCCTCCAAATTAATATGGTGTCATAGAGTCAGAGATGTACAGCACAGGAAGAGAACCTTTGGGCCAACTTGTCCATGCCAATCAGATATCTTAAATTAATCTATTTGCCATCATTTGGCCCATATCCCTCTAAACCGTTCCTTTTCATATACTCATCCAGATGCCTTTTAATTGTTGTAATTGTACCAGCCTCCACCACTTCCTCTGGCAACTCATTCCATTCACTCACTACCCTCTGTGTGAAAAAGTTACTCCTTAGGTCCCTTTTAAATCTTTCCCCTCTCACCTTAAATCTATGCCCTCCGTTTTTGGACTCCCCCACCCTGGGAAAAAGATCTTGACTCCTCATGACTTTATAAATCTCTCTGAGGTCGCAACTCAGCCTCCTATGCTCCAGGGAAAACAGCAACAGCCTATTCAGCCTCAAAATCATGGGAATAATTCATCTATTTCAGTGATTCTAAGATTGTCACTACTTCAGCTACAACAATGTCATCTCAAACATTCCTTCATGCCTACACCCTTATTTTAGCAAAATCAGAGCAAACAGAAATTATTCTTCCTCAATTACCAAACCAGTGGAATGAAGTGGAACCTCTCATTGTTTCCCTGGTCTCTAACTGGCAGTGACTCTGGATATAATCTGGGTGCCTATGATTGAGTCTGTTACTAAATCATAGGCTTTAGTGTGAGATTGCTTGTGAAATACTGAGATATTCCCTCACAAAAGCCAAATCTAAGGCTTTGTTCAAGTGGTAGCATTCTAGTTTCTGAATCACAAGACTGCTATACTCAGTGTCTCTTCGCAATGACTTGTACACAGAGCAATGCTGATGCAGTGCTGAGATATTAAACCCATTCTGAAGAAGGATCTCTGGACCTGAAATATTAACTCTGTTTCTCTCTCCACAGATACTGCCAGGCCAGCTGAGATTTTCCTGTGATTTGTTTTTATGTTAAATGAAGGCCGTGACTGCTCTGAGGTAGACAGAGGAGATCTCTCAGCACACTTCTTAACACCTGAGAAAGTGGATGATCTAATCTTCTGTTTGTTTGGTGTTTGTGGAAGCTTACAATGTGTGAATTGGCTACATTACAGCAGAGACAACACTTGCAAGGTACTGCGCGAACTGTAAAGCATGTTGAGGTGTCAAGGCAGTAAAAAGAAGTATATAAACACAAGCTCTTTCCTTTCATTTGTCACTGTAATCCGACATATGCAAAAATGTGAGAATTATGTGGATAGGTCAGACCGGGTTGGAGTTTAAAAAGAATGAAGGGTGATCTTATTGAAACATAGAAGGTCCAAAGGAAATTTGTCAGGGTGGATGTTGAAAGGACACCTCCACTTGTGGGAGAGCTGGAATCTGGGAAACAGTTTAAAGTTGAGGCGTGTCCCACTAAGCATGAGATACGGAGCATGTTTTGCTCTCTGAGGATCATGGGTTTCTACTCCAGTCATGAAGGCAGGGAAATATTATACATTTTAGACAGAGGTAAATAAATTCTTGACTAATGAGGGAGTCTAAAGGTATTGGAGGCAGGGCAAGGGGGTGTTAAGCATGAAAATAGCATTAAGGCCACGATCAGATCTGCCATTGGCAAAGTGGGCAGAATGGCCTCTCCTCCTCCTTATTTGATGAATTAGTGAGCATGAAGTTAAACTGGGGACTGGATTCCAGCTCGCCACCATTTCAAACCTCAGCTTTCCACAGCAAGGCAGAAGCTACAGGGCCTCCTAAATCATGGAGGATTGGGGGCTCAATGATTTAATGCAGCTTCCATTGTAACTTTAACTCAGTGATGTGAAAGCTCCAGACAGTATCCAAGAGAAAGCATTGAGCTTCTGGTGAGCAATACTGGATGAGAAGTGGCATGAGCAAGCAGTTTTAGAACAAGTCTTTGTTCCAGGAGGACCAGGAGCAAACTACATAACATTTTGTTACAGATCATGTTGTTAAAGTTTGCAACATTCATACGTAGAAGATGGCAGCTAAAATAATTCAAGAAACATTTGTACAGATAAAACAAGAACTTTTAAGATCTGTATGACTTTCTGTAAATCATGGCAAATAATTTGACCCTGTCTGTATGCATAAAGGTTTATAAAATCATGAGGAGCATGGATAGGATAAATAGACAAAGTTTTTTTTTCCCTGGGGTCGGAGAGTCCAGAACTAGAGGGCATAGATTTAGGGTGAGAGGGGAAAGATATACTGTAAAAGAAACCAACCTCTTCACACAGAAGGTGGTACGTGTATGGAATGAGCTGCCAGAGGAAGTGGTGGAGGCTGGTACAATGGCAGCATTTAAAAGGCATCTGGATGGGTATATGAATAGGAAGGGTTTGGAGGGATATGGGCCGGGTGCTGGCAGGTGGGACTAGATTGAGTTGGGATATCTGGTCGGCATGGACAGGTTGGACTGAAGGGTCTGTTTCCATGCTGTACATAGAGTCATATGACTCTATGACTCTAAATATATCAAGGTATAAATTCATTAACAACAGGCAAGACAGAGTCAAAATCATGTAACGTATAATGAGATAAGGTTCCAAACATTGAAATGCATGACATACCATTCCATAAGGCCAGATCAAATCATGTGACTGGGCCCCAGCAATCTGGCAACTGTTCCTTCTCCCTGGAATTACTGTCAGAAGAAGGATTGAATCAATGAAAATAGTTTGAACCGCATCACCAGTTCTGAGGAAGGGTCACTGGACCCGAAACATTAACTCTGATTTCTCTCCACAGTTGCTGCCAGACCTGATGTGTTTTTCCCGCAATTTCTGTCCTAGTTTCTGATTTTCAGCATCAGCAGATTTTTCGCTTTTGTCAGATGGTCATGGGATTTCAAATGGTGAAAGGTTTTAATTGGATAAATGTGGAGCAATTGTTTTCATTGATGGATGAGTCCAGAACAATCACCATAAGGTAACCACTGACAGAGGGCTGTGTGGATGTGGAAATTAATAGCTGCAATGGACTAACATGTTTAAGGGAAGGCTAAATGCATACATGATAAAATAAATAAAGAGATACCAAGGGAAGGGAGGGTGGGTGTAGGCTAGGAAAAAGTAATTAGATTGGGAGAGGTTCTACTGAAATATAAACACCAAATGGATCAAATCAGTTAAATGTTTTCTTTCTGCGTTTCTATGTAATGTTCTATAATTTTGTGGTTTATAGCATTCCAGGATTAACATTTGTTGCTGCTTATAATGTACTACAGCCTATTTGCTATTCTACACATCCTCCATAGATTGAATCTAAAATAATCAGCTGTGTATTCCACAAAATAACCGACTACAGCCTCACTGACACATTCAAACATTTCAGCGTTGATTCTAGATGTACAAGATCAATTGAGTTTGATGGCACAAGAGCACCATCTTCTGGATGTGTTTAGTATTGACGTACAATTTTACCACCTCATTGTGAATAGCTGCGCCAAGATGAAGGCGGGGTGTGAGTAGCATACAAGTAGTACATTGCACAACACATATCACATCAGAACAGAAGGACAACTAAATTAATCCAAGGCATCCTGTAAATATTTTGTGCATATTTCTGTTAATGATGTGAAAACAAAGTGAATATATAAAAAAATCTTGCATGAGTGGAGATGCCAGCATTTTGTTTAAAAGGCAGTGGAGATCATTGGCAGCATCACATAATCACAGTAATTATACTCTGTCTGGTTTTCTTTTCTGTGTAAAACGGACTGTCGATTCATTCCACATCCATTGCTCACTGCTGGAGGAGACCCATTCCACCCCCTGCGACTTTAGCAGTCAGTAATGTCAGTTTAACTCTGTTTCTCTAGATTTACCACATTCTGTTAAATAACAGGAACAGGCTGAAAGATTAAATTTGCTCTGTGCAGTTTTCAAACACTTCAAAGGTGGGGATGAGTCACCGCAGTGAAAGCCAGAGGAAACTTATTTGTTATTTTTGAAGTATAAAGCAGTTTTGCTTCTTCCGAAATCATCAGATTATAATTTCTCCATTCAAACATTCTCTTTGCCATGAAAGGTAACGACCCCCATTAATTATTGTCTTAACCCCGTGGAACTGGTTTCTGCTCTCCTCCCAACCAATACACCTCCTCAGTGGGTACTGTATACGAGAAGGGAGATGGAAGGTGGCTGCAACCCAGTCTTGGAGTTCAGGCCTGACCGGGCCTAGCTACAATCTTGTGGCAGGGTAATTTGGTGGGATGGATCCAATGCTGAGAGAAGACAACATGCTTCCTTCATGTTACAAAGGCTCAGGGTATAAATCAACCCTCCCACAGACCATCAAGAAAGCAGACAGTCAGAGATTTCATTTCCCAGCCCCACCTAGATAGAGAATCCCCATGATGAAGGGCCCTGCTGATATATCTGAGGCTTCATGCCCTGTGAATGACTGCATACTCTTGGTATAGTGCACTACAAACCCACATGAGTTGGCAACAGGCTTATCCAACACTTTGCAGAAGCTCTCTGACAGGCCGCCCAATAATGAAGCTTCCCTTTAAAGGCTAGACACCCAGCCTGGGATCACACACCCCAACTTACTCATGTGATACCAGGACACCAAACATGAACTATGAAGGTCCTGGAGTGTCTTCACAAATCAGTCTGCAAATAACAGGCATTCATTTCCAAGGTGGCCCTGCACTTACGTTAGCTGGCTGGGCAGGCACCTAAATTACAATAAGATCATTTTTGAAGAATAATTTTCTAAAGTGCCTTAGGGTATTGTAATGAGTTATTTGGGTTTCCCAGTGGTGTTACTGAAACCAGTTGTGCAGTAGAGTAAGCAGCTTGTGCACACAAAGACTGTCTGAAGTGACACAGATATTAGGAAAGGTTGGGCAGACACACATCTTCCTTGAGGATTATAGTAGTCTCAGCATTGACCATGATCTCAGGAGCACTGCTGTGACAGAACAGTGACTGACCATTTCATAAATCAGGAGGGCTCTCGAATAGGATTTACTCCTTCATAGAGGCCGATGTACGTCAAACAAGTCAAGGGTCCAACAGTGTATGCAGAGGTAGGTGTGTGTGTGTGTGTGTGTGTGTGTGTGTGAGAGAGAGAGAGAGAACGCATGTGTGTGTGTTTGTGTATAAAAAAGATAACGAGGATACCCTTTTGCCCAATACCATCCCAAACAGCTAAAGCTGCCAGGCTGTCCACATGATGTGGCCTTGCCCCCACCATGGTAAAATTCCTGTGCTGGTGGGTTGAGGTCTTTAAGTGGTCAATAACAGGTCACTGAGGGACTGCAATTGGACCCCGTGGATAGTTGCACGGACAGGATTAGGAAGGTCAACAGCAGGCAAATTGCCCATTCTTCCCTGCCATCAAACATAGCAGTAAGAGTCTGGTAAATCCAGCCCTCTGTACTTATACATGATGTGGAGGTACCAGTGTTTGACTGGGGTGGGCAAAGTTAAAATCGCACAACACCAGGTTATATTCCAACAAACATAGAGTGGCCAAGCAGAGGCTGGTAGCCAAGTTTGGTGTCCATGAGGATGGCCTCAACCAGGACTTTGGGTTCATGTCACACTATAGGTGACCCCACTGCACTAATCACTCTCTCAGTCAAGAGTGTAGTGCTGGAAAAGCACAGCAAATCAGGCAGTATCCGAGGAGCAGGAGAATCAAAGTTTCACACATAAGCCCTTCATCAGCTTTTCCTGATAATATCCAGCATCTGCAGTCCTCACTTTCTCCTGTACAGTCTCTCACGCACACACACACACACAAACTCTTACATGCTCACACACTCATACAGACCCTCTCTTACACTCGCACACATACTCACAACCACGCACACAACCTCTCACAGGCTTATACTCCATTACACTCACAGACGCACTCTACCAAGAACACGCAGACACAAACACCTACTCTCACGTGTACTCACACTCACACACATGCACACACATGCACTCTCTCTTTCTCTGTAATGCACACACATTTAAGTCTATGGGTGATTTTGCTTTTGCAGAATTGTATTTGCAGAAACATTCTATTTTGCTCAAAAAGTGCACAATCTGCAGGCAGTCAACCCATGTAATATTTTATAAATTCCTACTTTGAAAATAGAACCAGTCAGACTCAAGTTTGAGATACAGACAGACTCTAAACCTTATATCTTTAATGCATTGTCTGAGCTAAGGTGTCACCTTTTTTGTTTATAAACCTTAAGTTATCTCGAGAATGTGAGTTAAAAGAAGTTCTGGGATTTACATATTAATGAAACCCGCAACCCATTTGAAAAGATGAAAGACTTTACTTAATCTGGGTTTGATCAATATACCATTTCAGTTGCATGACACTGTGATCTTTTGCTATAAATTCTGTGTTTTATGATCCTGCTCCACAGCTACCCGTTGAAGGAGCAGTGCTACGAAAGCTAGTGCTTCCAAATAAACCTGTTGGACTACAACCTGGTGTTGTGTAACTTTTAACTGTATTCATACACATTATTTTGTAGCACTGAACATTTTGAACAAACTATGGAGATAACAACAATAAAACTAAAGAACACTTTAAGAAACTTTCTGACCTCAAGACATTTTTAAACTCCGTGAGGACTTGCTGCCGCCTAAAACATGAAAAGAATACACCGATGATAGGAACATGTAAATGAGGAGCAGACCATTCCAGCCAACTCCACCATTTGATAGGAACACAGAAGATCTGACTGCAGCCTCAGTTCTGCTTTCCTGCCCACCCTTGTGGATCACAAATCTATCCAACACAGTCTCATGAATATTTAATTCCTTCATAAGTTTGGATGGTGGAAAAAGTGACTGCAGCTCTCAATAACAATGAAGTCTGTTTTAGCTCAACACTCAGAGTAAGCAAGGTGGGACAGGGAAGTCTGGAACTAAAAGGAGAAGTGTCATGAGATATTGGACTAGAGGAAGACATTAAAAGAGCAAATCAATAGGACAGGGGATGTTGTTGCTGTGTCAAAATCCTGATATTCCCTCACTAACTACATGTACACCACATCACAGCAGCACAAAGATTCCCCATCCATTCAAGGGATGGGCAACAACTCCCAGCGTATTAGCAATGCTGCAAATGAATTTATAAATAAATAAAGCATAGTTGAAGTGACTTGGATGCGGAGGCCTCCATTGTAAAGGGCATTCTTTCATTCCCAATTTGGGTCAGAAGCAATACAATTTTTTAACTCACCTATTATGCAATTGCCTTACATCATCTCAAATATAATATCCATTATTTAAGAAAATAAAAGATTACACCAGAAACACTGACCTGTCTTTCTGAGGAAGGATTAACATTATTATGTAACTTTGAAAAAAGATTGCACTTAAATCATTCACTTGCTTTTTAATTTTGCAGATGCTGACCAACCTGCCATATCTTTCCATAATTATCTATCTTCATTTCAGATTTCTAGAACTTTCCTTTTTATCTTTGTGTTGGAATACCATTATTTTTAACAAATTGGTAAATTAATTGTGGTTTGAAGAGCCGATTGCCAACGTAGACTAATTCTGGGGTTTATTTGCAAAATATTATTTTTCTCACATGATACACTGTTGCGAAGATGTGGGTGTATCTTTAAAAGAGTTAAAAGCAGCAGAACTACTGGACACAGCACCATGTGTTCTCAATAAGGCAACAATGTAACACTGGTCAAACAACTCGACTAGTTTGTTGCCTAGAGGCAAAAGCAAATTCAAATTCGGCCAATCAGTTAAAATATACCTCAAAAAATATCAAACTCCAATCCAGTTTGAATTGAGTATATTGACTATCTTAAAAGCCAATGATAATGATAATCTGATGCTTTGGGGGGGGGGGGGGGGAATATAAGACCAAGGAAAATTGAACAGTTGAGAGGAGAACTGCCAAGTCCTAGCGTGTAACAAACTGCTTGAAAAATATCTCTCTTTAAAGTACCTTTTCGATCAGTAACCTGTGATGCAAAAATTCCTACATAGAAGACACAGGATGATCTGAAGATAAGAGCCTACAGCTGCCTGGTTTTGAGATAAGAAGTGTTGTTTTGTAAATCTTAATTGGGAGTTTTATCAAACTAGTATTATAGAAGGGAAGCTAAAAGATAGGTTAGAGAGAGAAATTGTAAATAGTCGTTAGTTAATTATTCCGTTATACTTTAAGAAATAAAGTTGTTAATTTTTACTTTACATAGTTCTTGGTCACTTGAATTTTACAGATTACTGCACGGGATAAATACTTTCTGTGTTGCTGGTTTTAAATTAAGCTGAAGAGTTTATCCTGTGTCCTAACAGTTTGGACGCTCGTCCATGATTTGAACTGGTTTAGAGAGATTTGAATAGATTTGGGGGTATGAAAAATTCCAGCAGATTTAAACATTTGCAGGTTAGCGTTCTAAATCTTAAAATAAAATGCAGGTGAGACAATTTGTTTAATTTTGGTGACTTGTGGTTGATTTAAATTAAAAGTGAGGGAAATGTCTCTTAAAATTGCAAAAGATGTTCTGGGATTTGAAGATGATTCTCAAATTTGCCAAGGAAGTTTAGAAGGAAAGAAAAAGGCCATACTTTTAGAATTAGCAAATAATTTAGATTTGGGTTTAACCAAGGCCAAAAGCAAAGCTGAAATTGGAAAGAATTACTCAAACACTGAGGTATGTCAGAGAAACAGACAAGTGCAGTCGAGGTAGAAAAAACTTAAATTACAATTGAGGAAAATGGAGTGAAAAGATAAACTAAGAGAGAGAGGGGAAAGAGAGAGAGAGAGACAAGGTTCTTGGCTGAGCAAAGAGAGAAAGAAAGAGAAAGAAGAGAGAGAAAGAGAGAGAGATTTGAACTTGAGAAGTTGCGACTTAGTCAGCAAAGTCAAGTGAACAGGATGGAGATAAAAAGAGAAGGTAGTGATATATATAAATACGCCAAAACTCTGTCAGATTTTGATGAGAAAGATATTGAAGTTTTCTTTATTTCATTTGAAAAATTGGCTAGGCAGATGGAGTGGTCCAAGGATTTATGGGTAATGCTAGTTCAGACTAAGGTGGTAAGCAGAGCTAGTGAGGTATTTGCTGCACTGTCAGATGAGGTATTAAGAGATTATGATGAGGTTAAACAGGCTATTTTAAGTGGTTATGAATTGGTACCAGAAGCATATAGACAGTGGTTTCAGGAACACAAAGAGGGAACCAGGTCAGATTTATGTTGAGTTCGAAAGAATTAAATATAGCCATTTTGATCGATTGGTGCGTGCTTTGAAAATAAATATGACATTTGAGGCTCTCAGACAGATTATTCTGCTGGAGGAGTTTAAAAAACTCACTTCCAGAGATAGTAAGAATTCACATGAAGGAATAGAAAGTTCAGGAAGTGAGAAGGGCAGCAGAATTAGCAGATGAGTACATGCTGGGGCATAAGACAAGCTTCTGGCCAGAAATTCATCCTGTGAGGGATACAAGTTGGAAGAAGGGAAGATCCTACACTACTAAACCAAGAATAGAGAGCACTGGTAAGATTTTGCCACAGGATAAAGAAGCCCAAGAGGGTGGATAGGAGGTGAAAGGCCTCAGGTGTTTCCACTATGGTAAAGTGGGACACGTAAAGACACAGCGCTGGTCGTTAAAGAAAGGTGCTGTGGGAAAAGATGTGGTAAAAGAAGCTAAGCCAGTGGCGTTAGTGAAGGTAGTAAAGGAGACCCCAAGAAGAGCCGAGGAGCTGCAGGAGAGTGCACAGCCTGGGTAGGGGCTGGGTATGGAGTTAGTACCTGATCTCGACAAAGAATTTGCCTCTGAAGGTAAAGTTACAATTTTGTGAGATACAGGATCTAACCAGTCACTGATAGTAAGGGATGTGCGAATATGCACACTTTCTGATGTGTTACGCGAAAGTGAGGTAATTTATGGGAAAGATGGACAGAAATTTAGCATTCCCCTGTGTAAGATCAGGTTGAAGTGCCAACTTAAGACTGGGCAAGTTACAGTGGGAGTGATTGACAGAGTGTCAGTTCCAGGAATTCAGTTTGTTCTTGGGAATGATTTGGCAGGATCTAAGGTGGGAGTGACACCCCTTGTTGTGGAGAAGCCGAAGGAAGACCAAGAAACTGAGGAGTTAAATTAGAAATATCCTGATATGCTTCCAGACTGCATGGTAACCAGATCCCACTATCATAGGTCACAGCACAAAGTGAAAAGTAAAGGGAAAGAGAAAGATGAAGGAGTTGAGGCTCAGTTAGCGGATACCTGTTTGATGTAATGATGCAAAAAAAACCTCAACAGGCAGAGGATCAGACAGAAGTGTTTAGTCCTCCAAGGCTAAGAAACTTGCAAGAGCAAGACAAGACGATAAAAGGTATAAATAAAGATGCTACTCTGAAAAGGAAGCATAGAATATTCCGGAGGGTTATTATCTGAAAGATAGAATCCTAAGATGGAAATGGAGACCACAGCAGGTTAGTGCAAAGGAGAAATGGGCTGAGATGCACCAGATTGTGTTGCTGGTAGCATACAGACAGGACGTGTTACAGGTAGCACATGAACTAACTGTAGGAGGTCCCCTTGGGGTACGAAAGACTCAGGCTAAGGTACAAAAACATTTTTATTGACGTGGAATGCACAAGGATGTAGTTAAGTTTTGCCGTACGTGTCATACACGCCAAATGTTAGATAAGCCACAGGTGGTAATAAAACCAGCCCCTTTGTTGCCAATTCCCGCATTTGAAGAACCTTTCACACGCGGGTTATAATTGATTGTGTAGGTCCCCTCCTGAGAAGTAAAAGTGAGAACCAGTATTAGTTAACCATAATGGACGTGTCTACCAGATTCCGGAGGCAATTCCATTACGGAGTATCAAGGCAAAAAGGGTAGTAGAATGTTAATAGCTTTCTTCTCACAGTATGGGCTACCCAGAGAGATTCAGTCGGACCAAGGGTCAAATCTTACTGCTAGGCTGATTAAGGAGGTTATGGATAGCTTAGGTGTACAGCTCTTTTTAAATCCAATGTTTATCATCCTGAATCCCAGGGAGCTTTAGAAAGGTGGCTTCAGACATTGAAGACCATGTTAAGAGCATATTGCCAGGATTACCCGAATGATTGGGAGAAAGGTATCCAATTCATATTGTTTTCCAATTAGAGATGCCCCAAACGAATCTACTCAGTTCACTTCCTTCGAGTTAATATTCGGTCATGAAGTGAGAGGCCCTTTGAAATTAATTAAAGAAAAATTGACAGGACCAAAGTCGGAGATCTCACACTTGGAGATTATGTATTGAATGTGAGGGAGAGATTAAATAGAGTAGGTGAGTTAGCTAAACAGCACCTAAAGAGGGCACAGTGTAGAGTGAAGCAGGTGGCAGATAAAAACGCTGAGACTCGGACATTTTCCCAAGGGGGTGATGTGTTAGTACTTTTATCAATGATAGGAGATCACTTCAAAGTCAAGTTTAGTGGTACCTATCAAATTGAGAAAAATTTGAGTTAGGTGAACTATTAAATAAAGATGCCAGATAGAAAAAAAAAGGTATCGGGTATGTCATGTGAACATGTTGAAACCATATTACAGTAGAGAGAAAGAACTGGAGACACAGGTGTTTGCTACTGTCCGGCAGAGTGAGGAACCAAATCCAGATGATATGGATTTTGACGTGCCTCAAAACAAATTAAAAAATGAAGAAGGAGTGGAATAGGTTAGTAAACTATCTGCCTCAGGAGCATAAAACAGAATTGAAAGATTTTTTTACTGTAGTATAAGGACATATGTAAGAATTAGATGGGGAGGACTAATGCTATGGTACATGAAGTAGACATAGGGAATACTTCTCCAATAGAACAACACCCCTATTGGCTTAATACTCTCAAAGCCAGACAGGTCCAGATGGAGGTGGAGGCCATGCTCGACGAGAACATCATTGAACCAAGCCAGAGCGAGTGGAGTTCGCCGATCATCTTAGTTCCCAAACCGGACGTGACTCAACGATTCTGCGTGGATTATCGGAAGGTCAATGCCATTACAAAATCAGACTCATATCTAATTCCAAGATTGGAGGACTGTATCGAGAAAGTCAGACAAGTCAGTTACATCACCAGTTGGACTTAATAGGTGGTTATTGGCAAATACCTTTATCAGAGGCAGCGAAACAAATTTCTGTGCTTGTAACCCCGAATGGGCTATCAGTTTAAAGTGATTACCTTTGGAATGAAGAATACACCCGCCACATTCCAATGACTCATGAACAGAGTTGTTGCAGGGGGTTGACAAACTGTGCAGTCTATTTGTACAATGTAGTGAACTTTAGTAAGTCCTGGAAAGATCACATAGTAGAGTTGGCAGAGCTCGTTGAATGACTACGAGAAGCAAAACTGGTGATAAACTTAAATAAAACGGAATTTGCGAAAGCAGAAGTGACATTCTTGGGACATAACATCAGTCATGGAAGGTTGACCCCACAGAACGCAAAGGTGACGACTATCGAGGAATTTCCATGACCAATCTCGAGGAAAGAGGTGCTTCGATTCTTAGGACTCAGCGAATTCTATCACAAGTTTGTTCCAACCTTCAGCAGTGTAGTGGCACCGTTAACCGATTTGCTGAAGAAGCACGCAACGTTTCAGTGGACAGAACCATGCCAGGAGGCATTTGACCATTTGAAATCGATATTAACCACCAAACCAGTTTTAGCTACACCAATTTTTTCAAAATCTTTTAAAGTCACCATTGATGCTAGTGACATTGGAGTTGGTGCTGTACTCCTACAGGAAGATGAGAATGGGATTGAGCTGCCAGTTGGTTATTTTTCGAAGAAAATCAGCATCCACCAGGGGAAATACTCCACAATCGAAAAGGAATTATTGAGTTTGGTACTAGCCTTACAACATTTTAATGTGTATGTCACAGATAATGTGTCGGAGATGATTGTGTACACTGACCACAATCTGATTACATTCTTAGAATGTTTTAAAGATAAGAATATGAGACTATTTCATTGGAGTCTTATGTTACAGACTTTTAATTTAAAAATCAAATATGTTGCAAGTTGGAATACTGTAATCACAGATGCATTATCACGGATTTAACTGATAGAGTTTAGATGAGATTTATCTTTATTTAATGCTTTATATATATATATATATATATATATATATATATACACACACACATATATGGGAAGAAGTTAGGGTGAACTTATATGAAAGTTATCGGTATGTGTTTAAAAGGTAGAAAAACATGAAGCCATCTTTTCATTAAGATAGTTCATTCTTTCTTAAGGGGGGAAGTGTTATGAAGATGTGTGTGTACCTTTAAGAGAGTTAAAAGCAGCAGAACTACCAGACATAGCACCAAATGTTCTCAACAAGGCACCAACGTAATACTGGGTCGAACAACTCGATTTGTTCATTACCTGGAGACAAAAACAAAATCAAATTCGGCCAATCAGTTTAAATTATACCCCCAAAAATATCAAACTCCAATCCAGTTTGAATTGAGTATATTGCCTATCTTAAAAGCCAATGACAATCTGATGCTTTGGGACGGGTATAAGACTGAGGAAAACTGAAGAGTTGGGAGGAGAACTGCCAAGTCCTAGCATGTAACAGACTGCTTGAAAAACAATCTCTCTTTAAAGTCCCTTTTCAACCAGTAACCTGTGACTCAGAAATTCCTAACAAGGAGAAAAGAAGACACAGGAAGATCCAAAGACAAGAACTTACAGCTGCCTGGTTTTGAGATAAGAAATGTTGTTTTGTAAATCTTAATTGTGAGTTTTATCAGACTAGTATCGTAGCAGGGATGGTAAAAGAAGGTTAGAGAAAGAAACTGTAAATAGTTGTTAGTTAGTTATTCTGTAATACTTTAAGAAATAAAGTTGTTAATTCTTACTTTACATAGTTCTTGGCCGCTCAAATGTTTCCAGAATACTGCATGGGATAAATCTTTTCTGTGTTGCTAGTTTTAAGTTAAGCAAGAGAGTTTATCCCGAATCATAAAAACACACAACAGTCAAGTTGTCTGAAACAATGCACACTGGATCAAGATTCAATGTCAACTTTTTAAAGATAGTTACATTGGTTTACACTGAGTCATGGTAGGAAATACAATATTGTGCCACTATCTGATAAGATTATACACCCCATGCCATTGTAAATGCCACTCGTACAATTCAGCTTGATCTCAGCTGTGTAACCAATGACTGACACATTTTGCAGTTCCTCAGTTGCTGGATTTATCAGACCGTTGTCGAGAGTGTGGTGCTGGAAAAACACAACAGGTCAGGCAGTATCCAAAGAACAGGAGAGTCGACATTTCGGACATAAGCTCTTCATCATTCCTCCTGAAACACCGGCTCTCCTGCTACTCAGATGCTGTCTGACCTGCTGTGTTTTTCCAGCACCACACTCTTCACTCTGACCTCCAGCATCTGCAGTCCTCACTTTCAGACAGTTGTTACAACTGCACCAACAGGACTGACGTCCCAAAAAACAACATTTTCTTCACTGCTAAAAAATGGTATGTGATCGTTAGGCTTTTTGTCATGTTTAACTTCATACTGGAGATTCTGCCCTACTACTGATTTGGGGTTATTAAGAGTGATTTCTAGACAAGGAACCCAGAAGTACCAGTCTCCTGCATATTCTTTTGCAATTAACTGCAGGTTTCTCTCTAAAAAAATTAGCCGGTTTCCCAACAGACAGCAAGACAGATTGACTGTATGTCCGTCAGTTGCAAAACAGCTGAGGAACAGGTGCCCTGTCAGCATGGGATCACAAAACAATTGCAGGAATAGATGATCTGGTGGGAGGGAGAGCCAGTGATCAGGTGAGGAACTGGAGGTGACAGGCTAGTGTCAGATTATGGATGGTGGGGGTGGGGGCGAGGGGTTTGGCAGGGGCGAAGGAGTTTGGTGATCATGGGGAGTAAGAGTGCAAATAAACACTCCTGTTCCTGCTGGGCCATAAACAATGCTGTGAGCATATTGCCTCAAGCATCCAGCCATCCCTTCTGCCTTTTTTCTGATGATTTTCCACAGCCACCACAAATCTGGCAATATGCCATGCAACTAGTTGATAACTATTGCAAGTCTATGGATGAAGCAAGAACTGCATGCAACCATCTCAAGGAGGTTTTTCACTCCAGTAGATTTTGCAATGGAGCCTCCTTAGGATACTGGTCATGTGCTTTCAAATTAGTGACACATCATTCTCCAAGTATGAATCAAAGAAACCAATATTTTATCACATTGAAATCATACTTTTTACAAGAACACATGAGAAGTTCAAATTATGGGTTGATTTAGAAAGCACTTCAAAGCAACTCAAAGTAGATCAATGCTATAGTGCAGACAATGTGGAAATCGTACGTCAACACTAATGCTTTGGTTTAGTTGTTCTTCTGAAGGTGAATTATTAATTGAGTTAATGAATTTACAGTTAATATAACCTAATGATTGATCTTTTCAGGACTCACCTGTTGAAAAGCAGACTTTCACAACGTTAAGTTGGACAGAGATATCATTAATGCAACACATATTGTTTCTGGTAAATTTGTTCAACTCAGCAGAGGAATCAACAATAACAATTCTCTGTACTCTTGTGAATCAGCAACATTGAACTTTATTATAGATAAAAATGTATGCTATAGATAGACTTTCTGCTACCTTTGTTTTGTTCAATGAAAGATGTCCAACTGCCTTATTCCTTTGTAAGGAGATGGTGGTTTGATGGGGAAGAGAATGGGGAATCCAGGAAAAGCGCTCCAGCTTTATCTGTATGATACACTTACCTGTCTTCCAAAGTACTTCTCACTTCTCTTGAGCTGCCAGGTTTCATGAGATCTGACTGGGTTGAGGGATAGTTTCCCAACCCGAATACGAGTCCCCAAATGTCAGTGAAGAGAAAATATTCCGTAGAGATTTTCTACATATTCACAAGTCTCCAGGTCAGATCAGGAGATCCTAATTCAGAAAATGAGTATTGTTTTCTAATGCTCTTGTGAGGTGCCTTGGGACACTGTATCACTTTAAAGGTGCCATATAAATGTGAGTTGTTGTTCATTCATTGGAATTTAAGAATCCATGAAGATTTATTTCACTGATATCTTTCTTCCATGTTGATGTCATTTTCAATGTGGAGCTCCAAAAATGTTAAAAGTAGAGCAAATGCAATGAGAATTCAGAAGTCAATATCTTCTTTGTTTGAGATATAAAACAGTTGGGAATAAGGGAATTATAGCAACATTCAAAAGACAACTATTCAATATAATTTCTCCCATCACATCAAAAGCAATTCCAGCAATAAAATGCTAGTTAATGAAGATATCCATTAACTGTGGATTCTTGTAAAGCTGGGGAATTCAGTCACAGAATTGATGCAGTGTAGAAAGAAACCTTTTGTTACCATCATATCAGTGCTAGCCTTCCAAACGAGCACCTCACTTACTGCCATTACAGTGCCTTCTCCCAATTACATTACACATTGCTCCGTTTCATATATCCATTCAATTTCCTTTTGAATGTTTCGATTGAATCTGCCTCCACCTCAATATCATATTTAATTCTTTTACAAATTTTTAATTTGGTTTATTATTGTCATGTGTACCTGGGGACAGTGAAAAGTTTTGTTTTGTGTGCAGTACAGGCAGATTATACCATACAAAGCTCAGCGTGTGATAGAACAGAGCAAAGAATACAAAGTTACCGACGCAAAGAGGGTGCACAAAAAGCAAGATTGACATTGAATTTGAAGTTTGAGAGGTCCACTCAGAGGTTTAATAGCAGCTTGGAAGGAGCTGTTGGTATGTATGTTTAGGCATTTTTGGGAAGGGAATGGAGTTTGAAAGACATTAAAATTGAAGTTGTAGCTGACTCATTTGGGGCTTGGTGGTGATGATTTTCCTTCTGGGTCTGAAACTTGGTTCTAGAAATTCCTGACCGCAAAGTCTAATCTGTACTGAGGCTGTGTTGTGCTGCTAGAGGGATTGTTATTTGGATTACATGTTAAACTGAAGACCTGACTGCCCTCTTCCACAATTACATAAGATCCCACGGCAGTGTTTGAAAGAAGGACTGGAATGTGTGTTTTGGCCTAAATTTTATGTTCAGCCAAGGTCACTAAATCAGATCATCAGGCATTATCACAACACTGTTTGCAATACTGTCATTCAACTGTGCTCCCTCCATGACTTAGCAACTTCACGTTCAAAGTACATCATTGACCAACATGCCTCAAGAGAACCTGAGATGGTAAAATGTGATTTATAAATGCAACTTATTTTTCTTTAGAATATGTAGAGAAGGGTAAAAATGTTCTATCCGGGGCAATAGTTATATGGCGTCACTCACTGAAAAGCATCTGAAAGTGTGGAGAAACTTTTTTCTTTCTGATTAGAGATGATGCAACTTCAGACTCTGGCCTAGAAGCTTCAGATTTTGAAACAAGGAAATGCCCTATTTGAAAGGCTACTGAATTATCAAGTCATTGTGAATGCATTCCGGGATATGTAGTTATTCTAGTCTTCAGCAACTACAGAGTTAACACTTCAGTGTAGCAAGGCAGCTGTAGTGCAGCTGTATTGCACTGTAACTGATCACTTGTACCCATTAAATGGTGAATTTGTCATATCCTACATTTAAGCTGTTAAGAATTCCAAATATGTTTTACCCACATTTAACTTTCTCTCTTGTTATCACCATGGGGCTTACTTTTACTGCCCTCAGCTTCCAACAGGAAAGCACCATGCAAGATTTAGATATTTGCTGGCCATTGTTTTCCAATTCAAGCCCCTAGCAAGAATTCCCACTGGCACGTGGACTTGTAAAAAGATCCCTCTCCCACATCGCATTGTAGGAATCTCGCTGCACAGATGTTGTTCTGAGAACAGCTTAGTAAAGGCTATGTAGAACAGAGGGACATCAGAAATATGGCTGCACCCTGAGGCCACTCTTAGAATAAGGAAAACAGTGATGTTCATATCATGCACGCTGAAGTCTTCCTTTACCAATGACTGAACGAATGCTGGCTACATTTTAATTTTTCAGAGAGCTAAGGGTTCTTTGCTGGTCATAAAAACATGCCTTAAAAATGTTGCAAAATGGTCCATGTGGGAGCATTCAAAACATGGTTAACTTGCTGCCACTGTGATGCTGAAAGTGGCAGGACAGATGGAGACAGCTGTTACTAAAGCATAATAATCATGGACTTTATTAATTGGAGCATAGATTACAAGAGCTTGGAGCTGATGCTGAACTTGTATAAGATACTTGTTAGCCCTCCAAGTCGGAGTATTGTGTTCAGTTCTGGGTACCGTTCTATAGGGAGGATGTGACCAAATTGGAGAGTCAGTAGAAGCGATTTACAAGGATGGTTCCAGGCATCAGAAACTTCAATTACGGGGATAGATTGGAAACAATATAACTGTTCCCTTGGAGAGAAAAAGGCTAAGAAGAGATCTGGAAGAAGTTTTCAAAATCATGAACAGGGTTACTAGAGCAGATAGGGATAAACTCTTTCTGATGGAAATGAATCAAGCAGGAAAAGGGACTGACTTGAAGTGATTTTGAAAAGAAACAAAAGTAAAATGAATGAAAACTTTGTTTGGAAGGCACTGCTTCAAAATGTGGTGAAGGCAGGTTTCAATTGAGGAATTCGAGAGAGGGTTGGCTGATTACTTGAATAGAAACAATGTACAAAGGTATGGCTAAAAGGCAGAAGGAAGGTATTAAATCATGATGCTCAGTTGGAACACTGTTGCAGAGCAATCAGCATCCTTCTGCACCTTAACAATTCTGTGATTTTACAAGGTATCTGTATCTAGCATAAAGCCAGAATTGGGGATGTTTGGCAATGATTGCATAATGTTCAGCATTATTTCATGGCTCCTCAGATGCTGAAGCATTCCATGTCCAAATACAACAAGACCAGGATAGTTTGCAGACGTGATAAATGTCGAGAAACATAGATAGCACACAAGTTGAAGATAGCAATGACTATCTTCAACAAGGAGAATCTAGCCAATGGCCCTAAACATTCAAAAGTACTATTATTGCTGAATCTTCCTCCATTAACAACCTGGGGAATTACCATTGACCAGAAACTGAACTATGTAAATGCAAGTGATACAAGAGCTGTTCAGAGGCTAAGAATCCTGCAGCAAATAACTCACCTCCTGGGTCCCCAGAGCCTGTCCACCATCTACAAGGCACAAGTCAGAAGTGCAATGAAAGATGCCCCATTTGCTTGGACATGAGCAGCTCCAGCAACACTCAATAACACTATCCAGAACAAAGCAGCCCACTGGATCTGCATCCCATCCACAAATATCCACTCCCTCCACCATCAATGCTCAGCAGCAACAATGTGTGGGGTGTACAAAATGGACCACAGAAATTCACAAACGTACCTTGCACAGCACCTTCCAAACCCATGACCACTACCATCTAGAAGGATTAGGGCAGCAAATACATGGGGACACCAGCTCCCCTCCCCTCATCATCCTGACTTGGAAATATATCATCACGTCTTCAGTGCCACTGAGTCAATTCCCTGGAAGTCACCCCCTAACAGTATTGTGGGTCTGCCTACTCCAAAAGAACTGCAGCAGCTCAGGAAGGCAACTCACTATCACCTTCTCAAGGATAATCAGGGAAAAGCATTAAATGCTGGCCCAACTAGAGAAGACCACATTGACTGAATGAATAAAAAGTACTTTTTGTGGTTGATGTTGCAATTACATCATGTCTTAATGCCGAAACACAATGAACTGGGTCATTAACTGGGCGGTGGTGAGAGACCAGGGAAGCTGTTTGGTGGTTGTAGAAACCAAAATAATACTTTCCCAACTCTCTTCCTGAGTGTAATATCAGGATTTGATTTGTACCTTTTTATTGGCTGCCAGGTAGGAAGACTGTCTGCACCATGTCATAACCAGGGAGCGGAGAAATAAAATTAGGGCAAAATCTCAATAGAACGTCTTGCCCATGATAGCAGTGACTATTACAAGCATTTTTGTTTCTTTGGTTAGATCTCTTGTTTTCTCATTTCAAATTAGTTACTTTCTCCATTCAGTTGGCACTCGTTACTGTTAAGAGCAACACATCTAAACCCCTGTCTTTTCCCAGACACTCTGCAAATCTTTTACAGTCATAGCTTTGTACAACCCTTTGGCCCAAACTGGTCCATGCCGACTGAAATGTCCATCCATGCTAACCCCATTTCCCTGCACTTGGTCCATATCTTTCTAATCATTTCCTTTCCATGCATTTGTCCAAATGCCTTTTAAGTGTTGTTAATGTACCCCCGCCTCAACCACGTCCACTGGCAGTTCATTCCATATGCGTACCACCCTCTGTGTAAAAATGTTGACCCTCAGGCTTCTTTTTATTCTTTCCCCTCTAACCTTAATCTGATGCCCTCTAGTCCTCGATTCCCCAACCCTGGAGAAAAGACTGAGTGCATTCACTCAAGCCGCACCTCTCATGATCTTATACACTTTCTATTAGGTCTCCTCTCAGTCTCCTATGCTCTAAAGAAAAAAGTCCTAACTTGTCCAACTTCTCCCTATAACCTAGACCTTGAGTCCTGGCAATATCTTCTGTTTCCAGTTTACCAACATCCTTTCTATAACAAGTTGACCAAAACTGAACACATCATATAATTACTAATTCCCTTTGAAACCTCTAATCCTCACCATCATCAGCATCCCCAAATCATCTCAAAAATTACTTTGCAGCAAGAAACATTGCCTCGTATGCAATCACCATGATACAGATCCTCCCAACCTTGTTCAAACAGAGAAAAGTTTTCAATAATAGTGTGACTTTGCATGTATAAATTCTGAGGTGAGAGAATTCTTATATGCTTATGAAAATACAATAGCCAAGGGATTAAATATAAAGATGGTATATATTAGGTATATAGTTAGATGCATACCTATTTAAGATAGATTACCTTTCTGATTGTATGAACATAAGAAAATGCAAAATAAAGGTGGACTATTCAACCCTTTGAGTATGCTCTGCCATTCATTAAGATTGTGGTTACTCTGTTTGTGTTTAGAATTCCACTTTCCATGAACTCCAATAATACTTGACTCCCCTGCCCCACAAGAATCAATCCATCTCTGTCTTAAAAATATTCAACAACCCGACCTCCAACACTCTCTGAGGCAAAAAATTCCAAAATCACACAATCCTCACAAACTTCCAACTCATCCCTGTCCTGTAAGAGTTTTCCTATTCCTGATGAAGAGCTTTTGCCCAAAACGTCAATTTTCCTGCTCCTCAGATGCTGCCTGACCTGCTGTGCGTTTCCAGGACCACTCTGATCTAAACTCAGTAAGAGTTTCCCACCATTTTAAACATAGCTGAAAGCAGATAGCTAGTTGAAACTTTTCATCATGCACTCATCAGAACGAGGATGCAAGAAACAGACTTGAATAGAGGGATGCCTTTTTATACAGAATGAGAAGATTCTACAGATTGGTTGAGTCATAATTGACATGGAGCAAGACCAGTTAACTGTCAATTTTAATTCTCAGACCGTAGATATTGATTGGTCAAGGCATTATCATGGGTATGCAGCAAAAATTGACCTTCTCCCTGACCTTTTTTTTCTGAAAAAGGTATAACGTGTGTACAAATTCCTTTTGCCTACATAAATCATGGTCCTGAGTATCTATGTATATAGTTTCTAGCACATGTAAACCTATCACACTGCCAGCTTGGCTGATGATGGTGAATTGGTTTCTGGTGTAACTCTTAGCACAGTCTGGAGCCTGTATAACTGAAGCATAACATTCCTAATTGATGTTTGATTTCTGATGAAGTAAAGGTTGCAGATCGAGAGCATTATTGATGATGTGTTGGAACTGCATGTTAATTTGCCAGTCATTTACCAGAAAACCTAAAATCCTCTGCACCTTGGAATTTTGCTGTTGTTCTCTGTTTAATAACTGAAAGAGTCATAGAATCCCTGTGGTGGGGAAGCAGGCCATTCAGTCCATCGAGTTCACATCAACCCTCCAAAGAGTATCCCATTCAGACCCACCCCCCCTACTCTATGACCCTGCATTTCCCATGGCTAACCCACGAGCTTGTGCATCCCTGAACAATTTAGCACGGCCAATCCACCTGACCTGCACATCATTGGATGTGGGAGGAAACTAAAGCACCTGGAGGAAACCCACCCAGATATGGGAAGGATGCGCAAACTCCACACAGATAATCACCCAAGAGTGCAATCAAACCCGAGTCCCTGGCACTGTGAAACAGCAGTGCTAACCACTGAGCCACCATGACACCCCTACTTTTGAGCCTTCCTGTCACTCTCACTATTCTCAGCTGTCCTTTATATTCTGACCAATCACTTAACCTACCATGCATCTTTGTGCAGTTATACACTCTTTCCTGAGGTTTGATGCTTTCCCAAACATCTTTAGTTAACCACAGATAGTATGGCCTCCCTTTAGAATTTTTCTTTTTCTAGGTTTATAGGTCAACATAGTCCAGAGTCATAAGTATTTTCATTCGTCTATTGGTCATAAGGCTCATTTTCAGAAAACTTTACATTTTTTTCAAAACCATCCTCTGTCACTCAAAGAACCAAGCTATTTGCTGTTGACACAGATAGGTAGGAAAGTCAATTGTGAAGAAGTCATAACGAGTCTACAAAGGGACATAGATACGTTAGGTGATTAGGCAAAGATCTGGCAAATGGATACAATGTGGGAAAGTGTGATATTGCCAATTTGGCAGAAAGATTTTTTTACAAAGGATATTATCTAAATGGTGACAGATTGAAGGACTGAGCTGCAGAGAGATCTGGGCGTCATTGTGCATGAATTACACAAGATTCATATATAGAAACAGCACGTAAACAGGAAAACTAATAGGGTGATGCTGCAAGGGCAATTGACTGCAAGAGAAGGGAGATTATGCTTCAGTTATACTGGGCACTGGTGAGACTGCATCTGGAGTACTGTGTGCAGTATTGGTCATCGTACACATGCAAGGATGTTATTGTATTGGAAGCAACTCAGAGAAGGTTTACTGGACTAATAAATGGAATGAGCGGATTGTCTCATGAAGAAAAGCTAGACAGGCTAGGCCTGTATCCTCTGGAGGTAGAAGAGTCATACAATCCCTACAGACTGGAAACAGACCATTTGGCTCATCGAGTCCACACCAACCCTCCAAAGGACATCCCATCCAAATCCATTCCCCCCTATTTTATCCCTACAATCATGGCTCTTTTCATGGCTCATCCACATCACACATTAAAGACAATTTAGCATGGCCAATGCACCGAACCTGAACATCTTTGGACTGTGGGAGGAAAGTGGAACATCTCGGGGAAACCCACACGGACAAGGAGAGAATGTGTAAACTCCACACAGTCAGTCACCTGACAGTGGAATCAAACCCGGGTCCCTGATGCTGTTAGGGCAGCTGTGCTAACCACTGAGCTACCGTGCCACCCTTTAAGTTAGAGGTGACTCAATTGAAGCATCTAAGATCCTGAGCTGATTCGATCAGATGGACATTGAAAACTTCCTGTTGGGAGATCTAGAACTTGGTGTCCCAGTTTAAGAATACGGGTTTGCCCCTTTAAAACAGAGATGACAAAACCTTTTCTATCTGAGGGTCTTTGAAATTCCCTTCCTCAAAAGGCAGTGAATGCAAAATCTTTAAGTAGTTTTAAGACTGGGGTAAACAAATTCTTGGTTATTAAGAGGATGTAAGATTATTAGGGATATGCAGGAATATAGAGTTGAGGTTAAAACAAGAAATGAAGGATTTGCAGGAAGAGGGTGGAAATGCAAATCAAAGCTCACTGTATTGGGCACAAAACGTTTCAGCTTGGTAATGAATGTATTGGTGGCAACCTTTAAATTGTGTCATATTGGACAGTGTTTGCACATTTACTGGTTAAAATGATACCGAGACTCTGAATAAAAAAGGATTGGAACAAAGTTGAAGAACTTGAGAGTTGCACCACTTCCACATATGGGGATGTTAACACACTAAAACCATGTTAAAAAGTTGTCATTCTTGTAAAGTTGCTGGAATCAATAAACTTATCACCTTGGTCATTGTGTCTTGTTAATCAATCAGGAAAGCAAACATAAAAAGACTGTGAAAAACGATAAAATTTGGAAAATCTGTGCATTTGTCATTTACACAATAGGGCATTAATGCCTTTAAGGAGCATAACCCCTCTGCTAAAGAAATGAAAGAAGCTTTATTAATTTCAGGGGGTTGAAATTTAGAAGACAAAATATCAATTGTGTTAAAATTGTATAGGCAATTTGCCAAACTGTCCTCTTGAAGGTTAAAAGATTTAGTAAAGAGTGCGGAAATAAAGGATGGGTAGTATGATAAGGTCATAGATGTGAGATTTGTAAGAAATATTGAAGATCAACATCACAGCCCACAGTAGTAGATCAGTTTTTAGCAAGAGATTTCAATGAGAAAGTGGCTGTGCCTTTAAAGATACGGACTAAACAACAAACAAAAATCATTTTATGTTTTGTAGATTTGGCAAGTAGATTCATCAGACAACAATAATGCGTAGTAAAGTAAGGAGAATAATTGTGGATAAGATAATGGAAAAATGCACAGGGGCTAGACATGTACCAGGACAACATTTCTCACTGATAATGACATGGGATATGCTAACAATAAACTTAGAGATGAGTGTGCAAAATAAATACAATGCTTATGAGTACGGCAGCAGAAAGTCCTTTTAGTAATGATGGATGTGAAAGGAACCATACAATAATAGAGAAAATGGTGCATAGAATTTTGGCAAATCTTCAGACTGTAAATTATCATCTGCACTAACATGAGCTGTACATGTGAAGAATTTGTTGCAGATGGTGGAAGGATATAGTCCATGTCAGTTAGTTTTTGATAGGAATCCTAAAATTTCATCAGTAACAAAAGTTATCACTCCCCTCCATCCCCCTCCAGATGAGGAAGGAGTAACAAGTTGTTCTACCTTTCTTAGAGCATTTGAATGAACCACATACTGACAGAAAGGCTTTCATTAAAGCCCAAGTCTCAGAAAGAATTTGATAAATCTTAAGATATAAAGATAAGCCAATCAGAAACCAGGTTCAATCAACTGGCCTACTTCTGCTGCTACTTTCTATATGTCTATGCTGTCATGTTTAGTGTGAGTTTTAGTATGTACGTCCTTTGCGCCTGTCAGCTGCCTTTACACTTGACAGCATGTGTGAGCGTGATCACAAAAAGCAACTAGCTGGGTTTTCTTAAAAGCAGGCTGTGTGTCTTGAAGAGAGGCTGTACTGATTGATATTACAATGATTTAAAAATGCAAAATGGAACACAGTGGTAAAGAGAGAATTGCAATTGCATCTGAAGGTGTTAATCATGGAGGTGGGAAGGAGGACTAATGTCATCAGGGGTCTGGAGTCCATCAAGGACTGCCTTCAGAACAGAGTGACAGCAGGTGGCAAAGGAGATAGTTCCAAAAAACTCAAACCCAAGGACCTGGATGCAGTGCCATGAGAGGCCTAATGACCTGGAGTGGGTTGTCAAGGTCAGTGAACCCTGTTTCACATGACGTTTCCTGCTCTCCATACCACCAACCCCCTCATGTTGATCTCTGCAACATAGTTTCATCACTCACCCAGTAACATTCCCTGGCACTGAGGGCACATGCCCAAGATCTAATTTTTCCTGCTTAACCTCACAGACTTGGTAATACTGCCAGGCTCACACGTACATCCAGCTACTCAGTTATAGCAGGCTCAACACCCAAACACATTGCAACCGAACTTGGCTATCAGCCTCTGCCCGAACTTGGTACACATGAGGATGGCCTCAACTAGGATCTTGGGTTCATGTCCAACTACAGGTGACCTCACTACACTATACACTTTCTCACACATGCACACACACACTCATATACTCACCCACTCACGCAGACTGTCTTTCATACACACACATACACCCCCCACACTCACACCCATGCACACACCCTCTCACAGGCTTATACTCTGTCACACTCACACATACACACTTTGCCAACATGCACACACACAAACACACACTGTCTCACATGCATTCACACTCACGCACACATTCACATGCACACACCCACTCTCTCTCCCTCTCTCTCTCTCTCGTTTAAAGTACAAAGTTTATACACATATAAAGTATAGCGTGAATTTGTATTTACAGAATTATATTTGCAGATACATTCTATTTTGCTCAAAAAATTCATAATCTGCAGGAGGTCAATGCAGGCAGCCAATCAATGTAATATTTTGTAAACTCCGTTTTGGAAATAGAACCAGTCTGACTCAAGATTTTATAAAACTGTCCACTGTACCACTAATTTTGGTGTCATCTGCAAACCTACTAATTGCACTTCTACATTCTCATCTAAATCATTTACATAAATGACAAACAAAAGTGGACTCAGCATCGATCCCTGTGGAACACCTCTGGTAACAGGCCTCCCAGTCCAAAAAAATCAATCCTCCACCATCACTTGTTGTCTCCTACTGCTAAGCCAATTTTGTATCCAATTGGTAAGCTCACCTTGAATCCCATGTGATATAACTTTACGAATTAATCTGCTATGCTGAGTCTTGTCAAAGGCTTTATTAAAATCTAAGTGAAAAATATCTAACACTCTGCCTTTATCAATCTTCTTGGTTTCTTCCCCAAAACCATGTTGACCCTGCCCAATCAGTGCTTGCCTCTCCAAATGCATGTAAATCCTATCTTTCAGAATCACCTCCAACAATTTATCCACCACCAAATGAAAAAGAGCATAAGCACTGTTGAAGAGGCCCAACCAATCAATTTGACTTTCAGGCCATCAACTTAAACATTGACATGTACACATCTAGGAGACAAACATAGAAATGAATTCAGCATATGGTGAGCCATCCAGGCATGAATGGGCAGTAGTCTGGTTATAGACGAAAGGATGATTTATTTACCGATTCCCAGAGCATGAAGTTGAAGACAGCTTACTCCAGGGGACTCAAATGAGAACCTGGATGGAACAGCATGCAGTACAGCATGAATGGCATACACACCAAGGTGCTAGCTACATTGGCTAACCTGAAGGAGCCTGCTGTAACTATTAAACAGAACAAAGGAGACCAGCACCAACTTTGACAGATGGCATTGCATAACACGTCCTCTCTCCACAAACTCTGCTCCATCTTCCTGATGTGTTTCAAACCAAGAGGCATTGCCCCATATCTGCATCAAATTTGGTATGGACAGGATCACCTCCTTCTCTGTCATCTCTGTGATAATGCAGTAATTTCTTTAGGAACTCAACTTCAACACCTCTGAAAATGTTGCAGAGTATTCTGGATACAGGGAAGGCAATGGACTCATGCTATTATTGCTGGACTGTTAATCCAGAGAACCAGATAGTGTTCTGGGGTCCTGGGTTTGACTCCCACCATGGCAGATGGCAGAATTTGAGGTCAATTTTTTTAAAAGTCTGCAATTAAGAGTTTAGTGATGACTATGAATCCATTGTTGATTGTCGGAAAAACCAATGTGGTTTACCAATGTCCTTTAGGGAAGCAAACTGGCCTTTATGTGACTCCAGGCCCACAGCAATGGGTCTTAACTGCCCTCTGGATAATTAGAGATGGCCAATAAATGTTGGCCTAGCCAGCAATGCCCTTATCCTGTGAATGAATTTTTAAAATATTGCAATCCCAGAATTTATAATCTTTTAAGAAACATTTGTGAACGGCCCATCTTTCACCTCTTGTTGTGACTGATAAACCCATTGTCTGTATATACAATCATAGAATAATTGAATCCCTACAGTGTGGAAACAGGCCATTTGTCCCATCATGTCCACACCGACCTTCCGAAGAATATCTCTGAAGAGACCCGCACTCTACCCTATCCCTGTAACACTATATTTCCCTTGGATAATCCATCTAACCAGCACATCTTCGGACTGTGGGAGGAAACCAGAACACTCAGAGCGTACCCACTAGTGGTCCAAATTTGCTATCCTTGCATTGAATCAGCTGGATGTACAGTGTGACATGAGGATATTCACTGCATAAGATGGGAGACCTCCATGAGCATCTGCTAATTACACAGGCCATGCCAAAAGTAGCCGGTGACACAGTGAACTGAACTCAACACTACAGTGATGAATTTCTTGCCAAAAGAGTTTTGTACCAGACATTACTGGCTTGAACTGAAGCAGGAACTCTACTCTGAAGTTCCAGATCTTTAACTAGTAAAATCATAGTTTGATGGGCCTTTGCATGTATCTCTGCTATAGCTGGTAATGAGGAGAAAGTGAGGTCTGCAGATGCTGGAGATCAAAGTTGAAACTTTATTGCTGGAACAGCACAGCAGGTCAGGCAGCATCCAGGGAACAGGAGATTCGACGTTTCGGGCACAGGCCCTTCTTCAGGAATGAGCAGAGAGTGTTCAGCAGGAGAAGATAAAAGGTAGGGAGGAGGGATGTTCAGCAGGAGAAGATAAAAGGTAGGGAGGAGCCTTTTATCTTCTCCTGCTGAACACTCTCTGCTCATTCCTGAAGAAGGGCCTGTGCCCGAAACGTCGAATCTCCTGTTCCCTGGATGCTGCCTGACCTGCTGTGCTGTTCCAGCAATAAAGTTTCAACTATAGCTGGTAATGCACTCACACATTTTGTGATGAGCTACCTCCTGATATACGTTGCCTGTCCTAAAACAGATCGAGCTGCTTTTATTAGTTCTCTATTAATGTTGATGATGTTTATGTTTATTTTCGTGTCGTAGCGTCAAAAATATTGAAAGGTAATTCACAGGAAGGAGAAAAAAGTAGGTAAAGGAATAGAAAGGAAGAGGTTGGAAAAGGTAACTGAAAGTGATGTCATTGAGATGGTTCTGAGAAGAATTTCGAAGAGAGGGAAGGGGAGAGAAAGAATCTTCAGAAAAGGAGTTTTGAGTCATAGAGTCCTACAATACAGAGACAGGCTCTTTGGCCCAAACTAGTCCATGCCAACCAAACTGTTCGCTCACGCTAACCCCATTTTCCTGCACTTGACTCATATCCTTGTCCAAATGCCTTTCAAATGTCGTTAATGTACCCACCTCAACCACTTCCGCTGACAGCTCGTTCCATATGCGTACCAACCTCTGTGTAAAAAAGTTGCCCCTCAGGTTCCCTTTTATCTTTCCCCTCTAACCTTAAACTGATGGCCTCTAGTCCTCGATTCCCCAACCCTAGGAAAAAGACTGAGCGCATTCACTCTATCCACACCTCTTATGATCTTATACACCTCTACAAAGTCCTCCCTCAGTCTCCGACACTTGAAAGAAAAAATCCTAGATTATCTAACGTCTCCCTATAACTCAGACCAGGCAACATCCTTGTAAATTTCTTCTGCATTCATTCCAGTTTAATAACATTCTTCCTATAACAAGGTGACCAAAACTGAACACAATACTCTAAGTGCAATCCTGTATAACTGTAACATAACTTTCTTGATTTGACTTCCCAAAATGCAAGACCTCACACTTATCTATATTAAACTCCATTTGCCATTTCTCGGCCCACTTAACCAGCTGATCGAGGTTCTGCTGCAATTTCTGATGACGTTTCTCAGTGTCCACGATACTGTCTATTTTAGTGCCATCAGCAAACTTATTAATTATGCTTTGTACATTCTCATCCAAATCATTTATATAGATAACAAACACTAATGGGCCTAGCACCAGCCCGTGAGCTACTCCACTGGTCACAGGCATCCAGTCCGACAAACATCCTTCCACTATTACCCTCTGGTTCCTACCATCAAGCCAATTTTGTACTCAATTTGCCAGCTCCCCCTAGATTCCATGTGAGCTAACCTTTCAGAGCATTCCACTCCTTATCTAAAGCCTTACTGAAATTCATATATACTACGTCTATGGCTCTTCCCTCATCAACCTTCCTGGTCACTTCATCAAAGAACTCTAACAAAGTTGTGAGGCATGATCTTCCACTCACAAAGCCATGCTGACTGCTATTAATGAAACCTTGTTTTTCCAAATGCATGTATTTCATATCCCTCAGAATCCTCTCAAAGGGGGGGGGGGGGGGGGGGCTCTTGGGGGGGGGTTTAAACTAACTCTGCAGGGGCATGGGAACCCAGATTGTAGCTTCAGGGTGCAAGGCCTGGAGTGTAGGGAGGTTAGGAACATGGTATCAATTTCCAAGGAGGGTGCCTGTAAACAGGAAAGTGGCTTGAAGTGTGTATACTTCAATGCAAGAAGTATACGAAATAAGGTAGGTGAACTTGCAGCGTGGGTTGGTACCTGGGACTTCGATGTTGTGGCTATTACAGAGACATGGCTAGAACAGGGACAGGATTGGCTGTTGCAGGTTCCAGGATTTAAATGTTTTAGTAGGGTCAGAGGTGGGGGTAAAAGAGGGGGAGGTGTGGCATTGCTTGTCAAAGATAGTATTACAGTGGTGGAAAGGACGATGGATGAGGACTTGCCATCTGAGGTAGTTTGGGCTGAGGTTAGGAATAGGAAAGGTGAGGTCACCCTGTTAGGAGTCTTTTACAGGCCTCCTAATAGTCCTAGAATCATTGAAGAAAGGGTAGGGAAGGTGATTCAGGAGATGAGTGACAGTAATAGGGTGGTTGTTATGGGGGGCTTTAACTTTCCTGATATTGATTGGGAAAGCTATAGCTCAAGTTCGTTAGATGGGTCAGTGTTTGTTCAATGTGTGCAGGAGAGTTTCCTGACACAATATGTAGACAGGCCAACAAGAGGTGAGGCCATACTGGATTTGGTTCTGGGTAACGAACCAGGCCAGGTGTTAGAATTAGAGGTAGGTGAGCACTTTGGGGATAGTGACCATAATTCGGTGATTTTTACTCTCGTGATGGAGAGGGATAAGTGTGTACTACAGGGCAAGAGTTATAGCTGGGGTCAGGGAAATTATGATGCGGTGAGGCATGACTTAGGATGTGTGGCTTGGAAAAGTAGACTCCAAGGCAAGAGTGTAAATGATATGTGGAGCTTGTTCAAGGAGCAACTATTGAGTGTCCTTGATAATTATGTACCTGTCAGGCAGGGAGGAAAGGGTCGTGCGAGGGAGCCGTGGTTTAATAAGGAATTGGAATCCCTTGTTAAATGTAAGAGGGCGGCCTATCTTAAGATGAGACGTGAAGGTTCAATTGGGGCGATTGAGAGTTATAGGGTAGCCAGGAAGGACCTGAAGAGAGAGCTAAGAGCAGCAAGGAGGGGACATGAAAGGTCCTTAGTCGGTAGGATTAGGGAAAACCCTAAGGCTTTCTATAGGTATGTTAGGAATAAAAGAATGACTAGGGTAGGAATAGGTCCAGTCAAGGATAGTAGTGGGAAGTTGCGTGTGGAGGCGGAAGAGATTGGGGAGACACTGAATGAATACTTTTCTTCAGTATTTACTCAGGAACAGGGCATTGTCGTCGATGCGAATACTGAGTCACAAATAAGTAGAATGGATGGCTTTGAGGTATGTAGAGAAGAGGTATTGGAAATCCTGGAAAAGGTGAAAATAGATAAGTCCCCTGGGCCTGATGGCATTTATCCTAGGATTCTCTGGGAAGCAAGGGAGGAGATTGCAGAGCCATTGGCCTTGATTTTTATGTCCTCTTTGTCTACAGGAGTAGTGCCAGAAGACTGGAGGATAGCAAATGTGGTTCCCTTGTTCAAAAAGGGGAGTAGGGATAACCCTAGTAACTATAGGCCGGTGAGTCTCACTTCTGTTGTGGGCAAAGTCTTAGAGAGAATTGTAAGGGATAGGATTTATGCACATCTGGATAGGAATAATGTGATCAAGGATAGTCAGCATGGTTTTGTGAAGGGCAGGTCGTGCCTCACAAACCTTATTGAATTCTTTGAAAAGGTGACGAAGGAGGTTGATGAGGGGAAAGCGGTAGATGTGGTATATATGGATTTTAGTAAGGCGTTTGATAAGGTTCCCCATGGTAGGCTACTGCAGAAAATACGGAGATATGGCATTGAGGGTGAGTTGGAGGTTTAGATTAGGAATTGGCTGGATGGAAGAAGACAGAGGGTAGTAGTTGATGGCAAAGTTTCTTCATGGAGTGCCGTCACTAGCGGTGTTCCGCAAGGATCTGTTTTGGAACCATTGCTGTTTGTCATTTTTATAAATGACCTGGAAGAGGGGTTAGAAGGTTGGGTGAGCAAGTTTGCGGATGATACGAAAGTCGGAGGAGTTGTTGACAGTGAGGAAGGATGTGGCAAGTTACAGCAGGATATAGAGAAGCTGCAGAGCTGGGCAGAAAGGTGGCAAATGGAATTCAATGTAGCTAAGTGTGAGGTGATTCACTTTGGGAAGAATAACAAAAAGATGGGGTACTGGGCTAATGGTCGGATACTTGGTAGTGTGGATGAGCAGAGGGATCTTGGTGTCCATGTACACAGATCTCTGAAAGTTGCCACCCAGGTAAATAGTGCGGTGAGGAAGGCATATGGCGTACTGGCTTTTATTGGTAGAGGAATTGAGTTCCGGAGTCCTGAGGTCATGATGCAGTTGTATAAGACTCTGGTGCGGCCGCATCTGGAATATTGTGTGCAGTTTTGGTCGCCATACTATAGGAAGGACGTGGAGGCACTGGAACGGGTGCAGAGGAGGTTTACCAGGATGTTGCCTGGTATGGAAGGAAGATCGTATGAGGAAAGACTGAGACACTTGGGGCTGTTTTCATTAGAGAAAAGAAGGTTTAGGGGTGACTTGATTGAGGTGTACAAGATGATTAGGGGGTTAGATAGGGTTGACAGTGTGAACCTTTTCCCGCGTATGGAGTCGGGTATTACAAGGGGGCATAGCTTTAAATTAAGGGGGGGTAGATATAGGACTGAAGTTAGGGGTAGGTTCTTCACTCAGCGAGTCGTAAGTTCATGGAATGCCCTGCCAGTAGCAGTGGTGGACTCTCCCTCTTTATGGGCATTTAAGCGGGCATTGGATAGGTATATGGAGGATAGTGGGTTAGTATAGGTTAGGTGGGCTTGGATCGGCGCAACATCGAGGGTCAAAGGGCCTGTACTGCGCTGTATTCTTCTATGTTCTATGTTCTAACCTACCCACCACAGGCGTTTAAACTTATTGGTCTATAGTTTCAGAAGGCTCCACCACCAATGATGGGATAAAACGTGTAGGATCCACAAAGAGTCAGAGAACAAAGGAGAAGCTAGAGAAGCTGTTGGATGTTTCAGAGGTAAGGCAGCGTGAGGTTCTTAATATGTCCAGGGAGTCAGAATTTGTGCAGATCAGTGAGAGTGGAGGGATTGAACGAAGTGGACTTACTGCTGGGCAAAATTCCTTGGCTTCATCATTCTACACTTGAAGTTTCCACACTGGGCAATGTAGATGTTCCCAACATTAATAGAATGCTTGCTCCATATTTAAGAAACCTTTTTTTTGCCTCACAGCTGCTTGGTTTGATAACAATGTACAGTAAAATGTACAACATTACCTTCTACTGCACTAACCCATCCCAGTGATCTCTCTGGATGACACTGTCAATGACTGAAGTTTCAAACTTCAGAACAAACTGATTATTATACTAATTCCCTTAAAGCCTGCCATAAGATTGTCATTTGTTTGTTAGTCTTTGTAACAAGGCACGTAAGATTGTGTGTGTTTCTTTGTAAATATCTTGCATACTCTGCATTACTGGATGTCAATTTAATTAATTCACTTGCTATCTTTATTGATGAAAAAGTAGTCAATTTAGCTTTCTGTCACAGTCAACTTCAATATATGCAATACCCCATAATATTCTTAATTGAATAAATGTACACTAAGAAAGATGAAATTTGACACGGAAAAGAGAATGTTAAAACGGGGAAGGCAGAAGATTGAAAATTGAAGTCAGTTTGACCACACAATTCAGCTCTATCACTGATTTCAGAGCTATGGGCGTTGAGTCAGCTCCAAAACAACATCTGTAATGTTCCCACTGGCACAGTGTGCAGCAGATGTCGTCTTGGTGAGGCATTAGCATTGTATGCTTGTGCCACAAGTATATAAGGTAGGTTGGTCATGACGTCAATCAGTGTCAAACATTGATTTTATGGCAGCACTGCAATTCTGGGCATCATTGTCTCTCTTAAACAATCACAACCAAAAGTGCTTCCAACTCAGTAAGAGCTATTTAAAGGGATTCTCGGCAGCTTACATGCTGTTACCAGCTCTGTTTGGGTTTGTGGAAGTGCTTGGTGTTTTAAATCATAACTTACAGTTGATGAAGACAACTGGGCTGCACATGGGAAGGCATTATTTGTAACTGCAAGATCTCTGTAGAAGCATATTGGTTTCACTCATCAGTATGAATCTTATGTTTTTTTGCCAGGTAGCGAGTTGCGTTGAGTTTTTTGGAAGGCCTCTGGCTTTAGGTCTAAAAAGATTTTTTGCCATATCTTACCAAACTCACCTCATAAACTACCTGGCCCACCCCTACAGCATCCCTCACATCTAATTCTATCCTAAACTATGGACAGAGAGTTGGTGCATAACTATTCAGTCCATTTTGGTGTTTTGTGTTGGATTCAGAGTGATCAAAGCCGAGAGCAAAATCCTCAAGGAACTTTGCAAGGTCTATGCTATTGTCAAGAGCTGGATCATCCTTTATCATTCAGAGGGTAGTGGAGAGTATAAATGTTTCAACCATGTTCAGTAAGATTGTCTGTACACCTTACCTTCTGAGAGTAAAGAAAATTGGCCTGTGTCCCTTTTAGAGTTGTTTGATGCTCGTAATTGCACCCACACTCATCCACAGGCCATTCCCCATACTCTCTCTTCTATGGACAAGACCCAGTCTTTCCTTGGCACTATGCCTCCTGATGGGAATGACCAGGTTAATGAGAGGATAGCTATGCCTTCCAGGAAGCAAAGCCAAGTTTTTGAGGTAGACTCCAAGAGAACACAGAGAACTAAATTAAAAATCGCACAACATCAGGTTATAGTCCAAGTTTTATTTGGAAACACTAGCTTTCAAAGAGCTGCTCCTTCGTCAGGTAGCTGTGGAGCAGGACCATAAGACATAAAATTTATAGCAACAGATTACAGTGTCATACAACTGAAATGATATATTGAACAAACTTCAACTGCTGTTAAGTCTTTTATCTTTTAGAGTGGGTTGCAAGTTTTGGTTCATTAATATGTAAATCCCAGAACTTCTTTTAAGTCACATACTCAAGATAATTTAATGCTTTATTTTAAAAAAAGTGACATCTCAGCCCAGACAATGCATTCAAGGTGTGAGGTTTAGAGTCTGTCTGCATCCCAATCTTGAGTCAGACTAGCTCTATTTCCAAAGTGGAATTTATAAAATATTACATGGATTAACTGTCTGCATTGATTGCCTGAATATTGTACAATTTTTAAGCAAAACAGAATGCAGCTACAAATATAATTCTGCAAGTAGAAACTCACTAAAACATTGACTGATTGTAAAGCTGATAGGACTGACATCCCAATCGGCACCAAGATATTTAACTGAAATCAGAAAGTCAGGGGTCAGAAGATTCAGGATGTATTAGGCCGTTGAGTCCCACAAAGCCATCAAGTGACTGGACACCATTGACCACCCCTATATTGTTGAACTGATAGCTGGAGGGCAGCCTCTGGGAGCAGGTCACAGAGGGCAGCTGCTTGTGGCCAGGAGTCTGGTGGATAACGTGGAGGCAAGCAGCTCACCTGTCACTGTGCAATGGCGCGAGTGAATTGGAGTCAGATAATGATGTGCAATCCTGGAGTGGCTTGTGTGTTGTGAATCTAAGGGGTGTATCTCGCGTGGGGAAGCCTAACCCCACTCTGGGAAAGAAAGCAGGGAGGACATGCCGGACATTGGAAATGAAGCAACAAAAGACATCAATCATAAGACTCCTGGAGCCCCAGTTAATCTGGACCTCACATGGCTGATCCACCAAGGCCTGGGTCATATCAGATAAGAGGCTGAGGACATCTTCTTAAACAAATACTCAATATCACTTCACCTCTTACCATATTGAGTCAACTCTTACCTAATCTGCAGAATCTCCAAATGGCTTCAATGTCATTGCTAGTGCTACTGAATTCAACGGATTTAGGTTTTCACCATTTGTACCACACAGACAAACCCAATACTGATTAATCTACCTTTTTAAATGTTATCATTGTCTCATTTCTCAATTTTAATCTGAGCATGTATTTTGCTTTTCATTTTACTTTGCATTTTGGACACTAATAACTGATTCTGTTTTTAACTCAAGAAAGGTTCATTAAATTGGCTCTGTTGAATACCTACCTATTTTGGAATTAGAAAAAAAGTATCCACAAAGGAAGGCATCCTTAGTTTTAAATTCACCTTTCTCTGACGAGCAGGATGAGGGAGTTGAATAAAGAAGGGGACAATTTCTTCCATTTTGCCCAGAATCGTAACATATTGCAGACCCTGGCCCAGGGACCAGTCACTCGTATAAATGGAGATATTCACAGTGCTCAACTATAGAAGGACAAACTATTTGGAAGTTAGTTGCTCTGAGAAAATCTTAAGAGAGCCGTACAATGGATGTTTGATCCTCAGGTAGCAGCTAGAGCAAACTCACGTGACCTACCAGGCATTGTGTATGTTTACACATGACATGTTGCAGCAGAAAGGACCAGTGGGTGTGAGTAAAAGCTGTTCATTTCTCTCTGTCTCCCTCTCACTCCCTCTCTCTGCATCTAAGACAAGACCTTGTTTTGCCCATTGGACTATGGGAAGCAAACAGAGAATTCTACAAAATATTTCCATCGACAAAGTGTTTCTGGAAGAAGAAAGACTTTTAAAAACTGTCTCAGCTGAGAATCACAGCCTGCAGATCTACATCCAATTAACACTTTGTTACCTTCTCTCTCTGCTTGAATTAGCCAAACCTAATCTATTTAAATCTCTCCTTTACTCTGCAATTTGACTCTCAAATCGTTTGCATGCTTGGATCGTGTGTGTCCATTTTAGAGCATTTTGCAGAAATCAGGAGGTATTTTTCCATTTCATTATTCTCAACAAGTTTACCTGTGTGAGTTCTAGCACAATAAAACTAATCCCTCAATTATGAGGAAGGGTCATTCGAAACGAAACATTAGATCTAATTCCTCTCCACAGATGCAGCCTGATCTGCTGAGTTTTTCTGTGTTTGAAAACCAATTCCTCACTTGATTAACTTAAGAAATCCTGTGTAGCTAATTCTTAATCATCTACATATAACTGGATAAGAATATGAGGAATTGACAAATCCAACCTTCAAAAAAAGGTCATAATCAGTTATAGGAAGAGAAAGACAAGAACTTTTCTATCACACCTCAACTGGTCATAACAGTTAGAATAAATAGGAACAGTTTCCAATGGTTTAAGGATTGATAATAAGGGGTGGCTCAGATATAACTTCATTTCAATTGATTGGCAAAAGAACCAGAGGTTGAATAAAGAAATCTTTTACATTAGGAGTGCTTAGGAGTTGGAATGCTCTCCTTTCTTGGTATTGTGGATTCAGATTAGCCTTAAAATGGAAATCAGTTATATTCTCAAAGAAAGAACTTACAGGAAAAGAACATTTGATCAGGGGTGTGGTCGAATTCACTGGGTTTCTCTTTGAAGAACTGAAGCTGACTGAATGGGCTGAATGGCCTTGCCTGCACTGTGCTATTCTACTCTTATTAGGACCCAAAGCCCATCACAAAAGCACTCAACAAAAGCTGTCAAGAGTTAAAGGGTGGGGAAAGGGGCCCAGAACGTGGAGATGTATTAGGGCCCATGTTTCCCTCCCAGGCCCCGCTGAGGCCTCCAGTGCTGGATGGTAAATCCGTGTGCCTGGGCAGTTATACCACTTTGTAAGGTTCTTCCCTGTCTTTAAATGCTTTAATCACAAGGTTCAATTCCAGCTGCAACCTCACATTTAGGATGCACAATCAGGCTTTAAGTGGGAGAAGGTGGCTTACAGTGGTACCAGTCTGATATGAACTTAGGCCCTCTGCTGCTGATTTGGACTGGGGTGTACAAAGTTAGAAATCACACAACTCCAGGTTATAGTCCATCAGGTTTATTTGGAAGCAGTAGCTTTCGGAGCGACGCTCCTTCATGTGATTGTCCGGATCACCTGATAAAGGAGCAACTCTCCAAAAGCTAGTGCTTCCAAATAAACCTTTTGGACTATAACCTGGTGTTGTATGATTTCTAACTTTGTGCCTCCTGCTGAGGTATTGAATCACTGTGTAGCACACTCAGAGCTGTTTTGCACAACACAGTCATTATAGTTTGCAAATAGCACAAAGTTTGCCTGAATCAATGTGAATAGGCGCAAATTAATCATTCGGCCAATTTGAGAGACTATCCAATTCAGTCCCCGTTTTTTTAAATAAATGGTAAAGAGAAATAATACCCAAGAAACTGACCACAGGGGCTAGATGGAACTAAAAGCTAAATCCATATTTCAGTCTGCAGTAACTTCTGCAGATGTTATACCGCCTGGAAGTAATGATCAACTCATACAACATATTTCACACAGTTCCCAACCAGCTGGCATTTGTACTGATCCAAGCATATGATCAATTTGTGACAGCTTAGTATATCTAGAGCTTCTCCTGAGATGACCCTGCTGACCACTTCTAACGGCTGTATGGTACAGCCTGGAGCAAAGCTTCACTAACTTCTGAAAGGCAAGGCAGCTGACATCTGGGAACTTACATTCATTTCTGAACGATAGGTCTGTGCTGTCCTGTTCAGTTATTTCACATTCCTGATTGCCCGAGGTCAGCTTTAATAAATGAATTTCTTACTTTCAATTCTGAATCTGCAAGAAGTAAATCAATGAAAGAGAAAATAAGTGATAAATCTTGGAATGTGTACAAGAGAGCTGGGTTAAAAATCATGTACATTTGTACATAATGATTGTCCAAAAATGTTTGTGTGTTAGGTTACAAGGAGGTAGTCTATATATTTTTATAGACTACCTATCTATATGAATATATATATCTGTTGTACAAGGTTTGAGGGAGTTAATACTGAGGAGTGCCTTAAACATTACCCATGATGAGGATATTCAACTGACTTCGGATCTTGAAAGAGTGAGACCCACCTACATCCTCTTCCATCTCCATAACAATGACTATCAATGTCTATCAGTGTCTATTGTAAATAGTTGCTACCATGTAAGAAACTCCATCTTGTCTAAGGCAAAAGCATCTTCTCATAAGGCTAGGAAATGGTTTTCCTCCACCACACCAGATGTAGAAGGTTCTAAAGATCCCAAATCTAAAAGGGGACTGAGCACACCCACACCATGGTGAACAATTCTGCCTCATGTGATATGGCTGTCAGCAGTGATTGGTGTTCATAAAACAATATCTATTTATATACATAAAACAAAATAACATGTTTAATGACACAATAAATTATGGAACAAAATATGAAAGCATGTGGAATTGTATTTGCGAGGTGTGAGGTTCATTTTGTGAGGCACAGTGGTTAGCACTGCTGCCTCACAGCGCCAGAGACCCGGGTTCAATTCCCGCCTCAGGCGACTGACTGTGTGGAGTTTGCACGTTCTCCCCGTGTCTGTGTGGGTTTCCTCCGGGTGCTCCGGTTTCCTCCCACAGTCCAAAGATGTGCAGGTTAGGTGAATTGGCCATGCTGAATTGCCCATAGTGTGAGGTAAGGGGTAAATGTAGGGGTATGCGTGGGTTGCACTTCAGTGGGTCGGTGTGGACTTGTTGGGCCGAAGGGCCTGTTTCCACGCTGTAATCTAATCTAAAAAACCAGGTTAATACAGAAACTTTGACAATAAGCACTTACAGCTAAGATAAGCAATGGATGGATTTCCTCTTCTCAGTCTGCCAGATGCTGCTGCAGACTTAAGGGGTCAAGCTCCTTCTACTGATAACTTTAACAATATCTTCTTTTGTTCTCCAACACAACTTTTTATTAAAGTTCCAGAAAGAAGAAATATCACTGTCAAACGGTGGGTTAGATTGTCTCTTTTTGGAGATGGTCATTGCCTGTGCTGGGAATGTTACTTGCCATTTGTCAGCCCAAGCCTGGATATTGTCCAGATCTCGTTGTATTTGAATGTGGACTGTTCCAGAATCTGAGGAGTTGCGAATGGTACTGAATTCAATCATCAGCGAACATCCCCACTTCTAACCTGACCTTAATATAGAGGGAAGGCCATTGATGAAGCAGCTGAAGATGGTCAGGTCTAGGACACTACCCTGAGGAACTCCCACAGAGATGTCCTGGAGTTGAGATGACTGACCTGTAACAATCATTTTCCTATCCAACCAGCAGAGAGTTTGCCCACTGATTCTAGTTTTACTTGGGTTTCTTGAAGTCACACTCAGTCAAATGCAATCTTGATGTCAAGGGCTGTCACACTCACCTCACCTCTGGAATTCAGCTCATTATCCATGTTTGAACCAAGGCTGTAATGAGGTCAGGAGCTGAGTGGATCTGGCAGGACCCAAACTGGGTGTCAGTAAGCAGGTTATTGCTGAGCAATTGCTGCTTGATAGCACTGTTGATGACAGTTTCCATAATGTTACTGAAGATCGAGTGTAGATTGATAGGACGGTAATTGACTGGGTTGAATTGTCCTGCTTTTGTATTCAGGACATACCTGGACAAAAACCGCAAAGAGCGAGCCATGGTCTAGCGATTGGGCTACCTTTCCCATAGAACTATGGGAAAGCAGTCCTGGAGCATTGTGCAGGCAGCGAGTCCCAAGCAGACAACAGCACATGGGAGAGAGTCCTGGCACTTACCTTGCAACAGCTGAGTGTTAGTACAGTCTAGAGCCTGGAACAGAGTGGTGCTGGCTTGTTGGACTGGTGTCTAGTGTGGTCAGTGACACCACATGTGGAGGGCCTGCACTGAGCTGCTACACTATAATGTCTATTTGAAATTTCCTACCTTACTGTAATGTCAACCCTTTAATGATGTCCTATTTTTAACTAATTTTTCAACTCTGTAAGTAATGCAACTACTTTTGTTCCTCTGCTGAATCCAAGAATTGTACCTCGGTACTTGTACCTAAGATGTCGGCATAAGAAGACAGACATTGTAAACCTTTTTCACTGTACTCCTATAATGGTGTACATGTGACAATAAAAGGATATTGTATTGCATATTGTATTACACACTGTCAGGTAGATGCCAGTGTGCACTGGAAGAGCTTGATTGGGGAACAACAAGTTTTGAAGAACAAGTCTTCACGACCTGCAGTTTTCAAGCACAAGACTTGCAGTTTTTGCAGTATCCAGTGCCTCCAAATATTTATTGATATCATGTAGAGTGAATCAAATTGGCTGAAGACCGGGATCTGTAATGCTGGGGACTACTGGAGGAAGTCAAGAGAGATCATCCTCAACAATTCTCAATGAACATGGCAGAAATGTTTCAGCCTTACCTTTTCCACTGATGTGTTGAGCTTTTCCATCATTGAGGATGGGGATACTTGTGAAGCCTCCTTGTCCAGTTTAATTGTCCACCACCGTTCGCAACTGGATCTGGCAGGACTGCAGAGCTTAGATCTGACCCGTTGATTGTGGGATCACTTAGCTCTGATTATCACTTGCTGCTTCTGCTGTTTTGCATGCAAGTAGTCCTGTTTGGTGGCTTCACCAGGTTGACACCATATTTTCGGTATGCCTGATTGAAAATGTTCTCGTGGTGTCAGGTAGGTGAGAAGCTTTGAACTCAAGCTCCATCTGTCATGCAGGCAATTTACAGCATACTTATATAAATTGGTTAAAAATATATTATCTACTTCACAACATGATAATCAAGATAATGTGATTTAAAAGTAACCATAAAGTTGCCTACTGAGCCAAAGGGATGCTTTAATATTAGAAAGAGACAACGGGTGGTGGTTTAACCTGAAGGTCACCACACCTCAAGTGAGTGGAGAAGTTGAGAAGGAGAATCCTTCATGGTAACCACAGCTGTTGCAGGATTTGAACCCATGCTATTGGCATCACTCTACATTGCAAACCAACTGGCAAGCAAACTGACCCCCTTCCCATGTTGATTTATTATAGTCGCAATGACTAAAATGAAAAATAATTGAGAAACAGAGCAAATAATTACATTACCTGAAAAAGTGAAAGTCACTATGTCTTAGCCATTGAAATAATTCTATGATAAGTTCAAAATAGTGGAATATATCTACAATTTAAATATGTCAGAATAGTTTTGACGTGGAAAGCATAGTATTTACGGGACCTGAAATCTCCTGGAGGGGTGGAGGTCAAAGGAAGCACATTTGAATGTTAGTGCTATGATGTATCCATCTGGCATCAGAGCCAATAAGTGCCTTAGCTTTCTACTGACTGTCTGCAAAAATGAAGATACGTGTGGGTAGTCAACCTTAGAAACAATTAACTTAAGAAGAGATATCTATCTATTCCGACAAACAAGATAACATAAAACTAAAGACAGACATGAATGAACCCTTTGGTCCATCCAGCCTAATCAACACATTTGCTCACACTTTCCAGTCCATCTAAAAACATGCAACAAACACAACAATATCCTAGGCAACACAGCCCACTTGATTGACACTCCATCCACCACTTTCAACATCCACTTCAAACAAGCCTCAGTAGTTATACTGTGTACCATCTGCAAAAATGCACTACAGTAATTCACCAAGCTCTCTCAACAGCACATTCCAAACCTACCAACTCTGCCATCAGTAGGACAAAGGCAGCAGATGTATGGGAACACCAGCAACTAAAGGTTCCCCTTCATACTACACACTATCCTAATTTGGGACTATTTGCTATTCCTTCATGTCATTAGGTCAAAAGCATGGAATTCCCTGCCTAAAAGCCCTAGGGGTGTACTTATATGGTTCAAGAAGGCAGCTCACCACTACCTCCTGAAGGGTAGTTCAGGATAACCAATAAATGCTGGCCCAGCAAATGACTACAGCATTCTGAGAATGATTTTCTTTTTCTCTGGAAGAGTTGAAAAGTCAAGTTAAACATGTTGGCCAATTTGGGAATAGAGCTTTTATAAAATCATGAGGCGCATGAATAGAGTAAATAGACAAGTGTTTTCCCTGGGGTGGGAGAGTCCAGAACTAAAGGACATAGATTTAAGGTAAGAGAGGAGAGATTTAAAAGGGACGTGGGGGCAACTTTTTCACACAGAGGGTGGTGCATATATAGAAATGAGCTGCCAGAGGAAGTGGTGGAGGCTGGTACAATTTCAACATTTAAAAGGCACCTGGATGGATATATGAATAGGAAGAGTTTAGAGGGATATGGGCCAAATGCTGGTAAATGGGACTAGATTAATTTAAGTTATCTGGTTGGCATGGATGCGTTGAGCTGAAGGGTCTGTTTCCTTGCAGTACATCTCTATGACTCTATGAAACAGGACAACAAAGAACACCCCTTCACCCTGAATGGTGAAATTCAGTCATGGTCAAAAGGTATTAAAACTTCACTCAATGCTTCTGATTATCTTCACTGCAACAACCATAATGTTCAATTATCCCATGCTTCACTAATACCGATCTGCATTTCTTTTTATTTAAACTTTTATCACTTTGCCTCACCTCTTATTTCTAATCTCTGTTGGTTTAGTATTTCCTCCTCGTAACTAACTAATAACTCACCCCTTTTGTTCATTCATATTTTGTGGGTTTCTTGGGTCTGGGAGAAAGATATCCTCAAGGGAAGGGATCCTTTCCAAATTAACCTTGTTGCATCTAAATGTAGCGCTGGGTGAATAAAGAAGGGGAGCTAAAATATTCCTCTTCACCATGAAGTCTAATTGTTTGGGATATTCCATCTAGAACAGTAACAATTTGGTGAGTATTATCCAGAGTCTAATTATAGCAATATGTATTCAAATTGAAATGCAACTATTATCCCTTAGCCTCTCTTGATTAAAGTTCATTCAAATGCCAACAGCCTCCCATATATTTGTCACACAGTTGCAAACCTTGGTGTAATTAGTGCACCTTAAAATGTTGTTGGAAATTCTGCATGGTCTCACGTTGTTTGAGAGTAATATCAACAGAAGACATAGATATGGACTCTAATCAAATGTCACTTATCACTTACCCAAAACTGAATTGTTTTGCTTTTATTCCATCATATTTTCTGAGTTTTATTACAAAGATATTTTTAAGCAAGCTAATTTGGAACAAATTCTGAGTTCTAACTCAATAAAATTGCATTCAGAAGTTCAAGCACTTTCTGAATACAGAATCATTTTACAATTTCAGGGCTTGTACAAATTGCAAAAGGAATTGATGTGATTGATAACTCCAGAAGTGGCAGAAACAAAACAGCGTGCGCATAAATCTAACAAGAGACAGCGAGCAAAAAGTTTTCACACTTCATACAGATCTTTTCAAAGAAGCATGTCAAGTTTTTCACTTTTCAAACATCAAAAAGAAGATTTATTTGGAGCATTTTTTCATCTTATAACTTTTAAATCACTACCACAAAAATATTAACTCCAGAGAGCAGCAAGTAAGCAGACACCTAACTTAATGAAGAGCAGACTATGGCCTTAAATCACTCAGGTACTGTGCCAGGTCAAGCTAACTGTCCAGATTCCCTTTGCAAAGGAAATCGATCCCCACAAATATTACAATACCAAGACACAAAGAGATATTGTAAGCAATAGAAATGGTTGCACAATTAAAAGGTACCTGCAGACTTCCTTGAAGCATTGATTTTTTATATTTCCCTTTTAGCATCAAACTCTGGACATTTTTGATATCATAGATAATTGGAATACTGTCCACCAGCATTCTGGTTTAATTTAATACATATAAGCTGTGCCTGTGCTCTATTCGTTAAATGTTTGGGAATTCCTAGACTTGCAAGAAAAGGCTTTCCTTTCAGCCATAGGCAAAGCTCAGTATCAAGCTGTGAAAAAAGGGAGGAAAACCACCTATCATTGAACATGGCTTTGTGTATAGGAAATTGTGTCTCACAAACTTCTCTGGGTTTTTGAAGAAGTAACAAAGAGAATTGATGAGGCCGACCAGTGGACATGATCTGAATGGGCTTCAGTAAGTCATTCGACAAGATTCCTCATGGTAGACAGGTTAGCAAGTTTAGATCACATGGAATAGCGGGATAGCTAACTGTTGGAATACAGAACTGGCTCAAAAGTAGAAGACAGAGGGTGGTGGTGGAAGGTTGCTTTTTAGACTGGAGGTCTGTGACCAGTGGTGTGCCACAAGGATCAGTGCTAGGTCCACCGATGTAAATGAGTCATAGGGTTATGTAAATTATTTGGGTGTGAACGCAGCAGGTATGGTTAGGAAATTTGCAGATGACACCACAATTGGAGGTGTAGTGGACAGTGAAGGTTACCTCAGAGTACGATGGGATCTTGATCAGATGGGCCAACATGCCAAGGAGTGGCAGATGGAGTTTAATTAGATAAAGACAAATCAGAGCAGGACTTATACACTTAATGGCAAAGTCCGGGGGAGTGTTGCTGAACAAAGAGACCTTGCAGTGCAGGTTCATAGTTCCTTGAAAGTGGAGTCACAGGTAGATTGGATAGTGAAGAAGGTGTTTGGTATGTTTTCCTTTATTGGTCAGCGCATTGAGTATAGGAGTTGGGAGGTCATGTTGCCGTTCTATAGAACATTGGTTAGGCCACTATTGGAATATTGTGTGCAATTCTGGTCTTCCTGCTATAGGAAGAATGTTGTTAAACTTGAACGGGTTCAAAAAAGATTTACAAGGGTGTTGCCAGTGTTGGAGAGTTTGAGCTATAGGGAGAGGATGAATAGGGTGGAGCTGTTTTTCCTGGAGCATAGGAAGCTGAGGGGTGACCTTATAGAAGTTTATAAAATCACGAGGGGCATGAAAAGGGTAAATAGACAAGGCCTTTTCCCTGAGTTGGGTGAGTCCAAAACTAGGGAGGGCATAGGTTTAAGGTAAGAGGGGAAAGATTTAAAAGGGACATAAGGGGCAACTTTTTCACACAGTGGGGGGTACGTGTATGGAATGAGCTACCAGAGGAAGTGGTGGAGGCTGGTAAATTACAGCATTTCAAAGGCATCTGGATGGACATATGAAGAAGAAGGGTTTAGAGGGATATGGGCAAATGCTAGCAAATGGGACTAGATTAATTTAGGATATCTGGTGGATATGGACTATTTGGACTGAAGGACCTGTTTCCATCTCTATGATCTATGACTTAATTTAAGAGCCAAAATTGACTTATAGATGTACAAATCTAAGTTTTTCAAAAGCCCTTGAATGATACTCTAGCTTAGACAGTTGGTGACAATGAAATCTGGCACACGGCATTTGGCTTTAATATCTTAAATACCAATGTATCTCATATCATAGAATCAGAGAATCCCTACAGTGTAGAAACAGGCCATTTGTCCCAACAAGTCCACACTGACCCTCCAAAGAGTATCCCAATGTGACCCATTCATCTACCCTTTTACTCTAAATTTACGGAGGAGAAAGTAAGGACTGCAGATGTTGGAGATCAGAATCAAGAGTGAGGTGCTGGAAAAACACAGGTCAGGTACCATCCAAGGAGCAGGAGAAATGACGTTTCAGGCCTTCATCAGGAATGAGACTTGTGGGCCAGGGCGGGGGGAGGGCTGAGAGATAAATAGGAGAGGGGGTGGGGATGGGGGGAAGATAGCTGGGAATGCAATAGATAGATGAATGTCGGGGACAACTTAACCTACACATTCCTGAACACTAAGGACAATTTAGCATGGCCAATTCACCCAACCTGCAGATCTTTGGGTTGTGGGAGGAACCCGGAGAGCCTGGAGGAAACCCACACAGACACGGAGAGAATGTGCAAACTCCACACAGAGAGTCACCAGAGACTGGAATCGAACCCGGATCCCAGGCACTGTAACGCATCATTAGGAAGATGATTCTTGAACTGTTATAAACTGTCCTGTTCAGGTGTTATCACAATGCTATAGGCAGCTTTAATATGGTAACAGCTGGATATAGGTGCACAAATATATTGCATGGAAGCTACTAATGTGAATGCGAACATAATTTAAGCCTCTAAGTCAGAAAAACATTCTGGTGTATCTGTACTGTACTCCTCCCAGGGCCAATATTTCTTTTCTGATGTGCAGTAACCAAAACTCAAAGTAGTATCCCAGATGACCCCACCATAATTTCCAGCCCCTTTATATTCCAGCCCACTTGTGATAAAGGTCCACATTCAATTACCCAATTGCTTACTTTTGTGGTTATGTCCCAGCTTTTTGTGGTGTGTATATCTGGATAATCAACCCCTCCCTCCGGCCTTCCTGCAGTGCCTAGATTTCACCATTTAGATAATCTCCTCTGTTCAGGCCAGGGCAAAGGCTGTAAAAATATTGGGGAGTCTTTGGATGAGAAGAGCAGTCTATAAAGTGGGGGAGGATTCTGCAATTATTGAAGATAAGAGATGGTCGGTAAGCAGTTGAGGAGAGTAAAAGGGATTGGGGAATCAGGGGAGATGGAAGGTGAAATGGGCATCAGGGCTGGAAAGAAACTGGGAGAATAGATACTCAAGAAGGGAGGGATGCTGGGGAATGCGTGCTCAGGGAAGCAAGTGAGAGAATTCTTGGGACTGCGGGATATTGGGGAATAGAGCTAGTGCCAGAGAGGGGTGGTGTTTGGGAGGAGGCAGAGCAGAGAAATGAAGACTCCATAAAAGGGTGGACGCCTGCAGAGTCAGGAACAACAACCTGGTGAGAAAAAGTGGAGGGGCAGAGAGACAAAGGAGAAAAGAAAGAAAAAGAACTTACTCTGAGTAAGTAGTGGAAGCCTGAACGATGAAATGGCAATCAAAGATTCTCAATAAAAGCATGAAAGAGATTGGTAGGAAATGATTCTTGAACTGGGTATAAAAGGCTTTCAGAGTCTTCTTTCAGCACCTGTAGCTATTAAGGTAGATATTGGGACAGAGTTTATAAGGCAAAAAATGAATATGAAAAAGATCTAAGCAGCAGGGCTGGAGGGGAAGTGGAACAAAGATTAGTGAGTGACCGTGAATGTCATTACAGAGTTAATGTTGGTATAAGAGACCAAATGGCCTCTGGGTCTGTCATTTCCATAGTTCTATAAAAATCCTACTTTCCTCTGTCCAAGCTCATTATATTGTCTAATAGCATTCATGCTGAGCTGTATTTCAAACATGGAATTCAACGTTGTTTGTCCAATCCTTTGGTGTTGTCATGGTGATGGATCATTATCCCAACTACCCACAGACATATTGAACTTGTATTTTCAAACATTGTACTGCCAAAAAAAGCCAACGAATGACTGAAAATGTAAATTCCAAGCAATGTAATTCAGTGACTATCAGGAAGACCTGTGTGCATGAACCTCAGCCATGAGAGAAGCCATGGACTGTCACACCTGATGCGTGTCAAGGAAGCTTTGAGGAGAAGGACATCACAGGGAGAAATACACTTCAAATGGAAATCAGTCACTGATTTTCAGGTCTAGGTCAGGGCTGAAATGAAGGTACAATGAAACAGATGCAACAGTGATAGGGAAAGGAGGAAATTAATTCCATTAGGGTGAGAGTGTCAGGGTCATGACTCTGTACTATATGGTTTCATGGATGGGATTCTGGAATGTGGCAGAGCTAATGTACTTGTGAACAGGAAGGGTCAGGTCAAAATGGCTCAGTGGGAAGAGTAGAAGGTCATCAAAGATTATTATAATGGTAACAGGAAATTTTCAAGTGTAATGGTGGGTGAGGAATGGTAGTGTGATATTGGTCCAGCACATTTTGGTGGGTAATGGAGAAGGGTAAGAGGTGCTTGCATAGCTGAAAATAATAGTACGCTCCATCTTGCAACTGACAAACTTTGTCGACAGTTATTTGCTCATGGCAAACAGCAGAGATGGAAGGAGAGTCTTTTTGGGATGGGAGTTAATTCTGTGCATTTTTGGGTACTAAAGGGCACCCTATTCATCATTAGTCAGCTGGATGGAGAACTAAGCTGCATCCTCCCTTCAATGTTTAAACCCCAAGACAGGAGCATTGCTTCGTGACCCCTGGCACCCGTTCCAGTGTAATCCTGGCCCGTCCAGAAATGGCAATAAGTTTTGTGCCAAGTGGCATCTCCTATTTATCGATGTAAGGATGAGGGAGTAAGGGAGGGTTGTGGTACTTCCAAGGTGCACAGTTGGAGGGTGGAAATGACATGTCAGTTTAGAATCTCAAGGTTTCCAGGTCATGGCTGGTGAGGGGTCATGTGACACATCCAGACAAGGGAAGGCTCCCTTGAATTTGTTCCAAGGGTAATGGAGGGAAGACCAACAATGTCTGGCAGACTCAGCCAGATGGAGGCTGTGGCTAGGTGCAGGGCTTCCCATTAGCTCAAGTCATCGGGGATGAGGGAAAGCTTCAGTGAAAATGCTGACCAGACAGCTCACTGGAATTGGTTCACAAGTCACTTCAGGCCTGCATGACAATGGCTCAAATCAACCTTATGTTTCTCTTAATGATGGTGTAACAAGAGGAAAGACCAATGTAGAGTGGCCCAGAGTCAGGAACAGCAACAGCCTGTGGCTGCTGCTTCAAAAGCACAAAAGCACCAGCAGGGGGTGCAATGACATGTGTTAGCATGAAATGGGGTATGTTGCGGGTCCCACAGTTATCCTCTGATGATTGAGAGAGAAGAGACAGCTTTGGATGTCCCAGGATGTAGTAAAGCCCATACGTGACTCCCCAATGAAGATCTGCATACTCGGGTACTGGGAGGCAATCCCAGGCCAGTGATCTTAAAGGTGACAACAGCCACTGACTCCTTCCAGAGAGTTACAGAGGACCTGAGTTGGATTCTCCAGTCAGTCACACATAGAGCGCATGTGGGATGGGGTGGTGACAGTGGCTTCTTCAGAAGACCCCATAATTTTTTGAAATTCCATTTGGATCCCAACAGCTAGTAAGCCCAAACACTGGGCTTTCCTATAATTGTAGATTTCTACAACTTCAGATAGATAGAATGTCAGAGCTGACAGAGATTTGAAAAATGAAAGTGCATGCTGCTGCATTCATTGACTGGAAAGATTTTCATTGCCTAACGGTGCAAGTTATCTGTGATAATAGAAAACAAATAATTCAGTATTGTGCCCACTCCTCAGAGAATCTTCGTGATACCTACATCCTTTTTTAAAAGTTGTTCACAGAATGAAGGCATTGTTGGCTAGGTCAGCATTTATTACCCAACCCTAATTGCCCAGAGGGCAGTTGAGAGTTAACCATATTGCTGTGGGTCTGGAGTCACATGTAGGCCAGACCCGGTAAGGATGGCAGTTTCCTCCCCTAAAGGACATTAATGAACTAGATAGGCTTTTGTTTCCAACAATCGACAATGGATTCATCTTCATCATCTTAATTCAAGATTATGGGTGATGGGTGAGTCCCGAACCAGAGGACACAGTTTAAAATTAAAGGGTAGGCCACTTAGAACAGAGTTGAGGAGAAACTTCTTCACCCAGAGAGTGGTGGGTGTATGGAATGCTCTGCCCCGGAAGGTTGTGGAGGCCAAGTCTCTGGATACTTTCAAGAAAGAGTTGGATAGAGCTCTTAAGGATAGTGGAATCAAGGGTTATGGGGATAAGGCAGGAACAGGATACTGATTGAGGATGATCAGCCATGATCATAATGAATGGTGGTGCTGGCTCGAAGGGCAGAATGGCCTACTCCTGCACCTATTGTCTATTATATTGTTCGACCTGGGCAGTCCAAGCAGTGGAGCCTCATTTTTAGTACATCCATTGGATATCTTATAACTTTAGCAGCCCTGTGTCCTTGCTGACACATGGAAAACATTGTGCCTCTCCTTACAGGCAATTTGTGGATTGCTAAAAAGTATCATCAACCAGGTCTATGAGTATCTCTTGTCTTGAATGAGCCAGTCCTGCATTCATTGAAGTGTCTCAAACACTTGTGCCACTTATAAGGCAGCAAGGAAGACAGAAGGAGGAGAGGCCTAGTGGCATTATCACTAGCTTGTAAATCCAGGGGACCCAGTTGCAAACTCAGCTTTGCAATAAAATAACCGCAGGCAACATTCACATGTAGGAATGAATATTGGTGATGCGTACCTACTGAATGGCCTGATGCATTCTGAAATAACTGCATGAAGGCTGGTATCCTGTCACCTTTTATTTACATGGGACTCAGAACAACGGGCTCCGGGCCAGTCGCTAGACTGATGAGACTCTCTGAATCAGTTGTTTATTTATTTTTTATTTTATTTTATTAAACAATTACAAAACAGTTTACAAAAAACAGTTAACATTTACAGCTGTATACAACAGCAATTTTACAAGGGAGAGGAGCAGCAAAGCCAGGCCCCAAATCCTCCCGTTCAACCAGCTTACAGGGAGATGAGGACAAACCTTAAATCCCAATCAGCTGTTTATATCTGTCAGCCAGGGTTCTCTGATTGGCCCAGATTGACAACCCCAATCAGGGATCTCATTGTCAATGAGATCCATCTTGCCCTAGTTCCAATCACGATACATTCCATGGCCACAATATCTCAAATGATGACCAAAGATAACCTGCTCCAGAGGTGTGTTATTCCATGTCTGAAGACATTAATTAAACTATCTATACAGGTTAAGAGACTCAAGAGTCAGAGTTCAAAATATTTGGCAAATCCATCCTCAAACGCCCCCCAAAACGCTCAGGAAAATTCAATCACAGAGGCAACTAATCAAGGAAGAGTCTCCACCAAATAGAAATAACAGAATTGGTGAGGAAGACCGCTTCCCATCAGAGGACAGTTTTCTCTCTTGCTCACTGCCGGTAAGATCCACTAGCTAGCAACAAACCTTATTTAATTCTTTCCTGGGGTGTCACTGGCTAGCAGTAGATAGAAACTTTTTCCTCTTGTAAAGATACAAGAATGGAATTTGTAAAAGAAGCAAGGTTAATAGAAGGAAAAATGTTTCATTCAACGAGTAGTTGGGATCTGAAATGCACTGTTTGGAAGTATTGTGGAGGTAGGTTTAAGTGAGGAATTCATGAGGGTGTTGGGCCATTATTAGGTAAAAATAATGTGTAAGGATACATGGAAAGGTTAGGAGAATGAAACAAGGTCACAATGTTCATTGGAAGAGCTGGTGGTTTCATGCTGGGCCAGATGGCCTCCTGCTGCACAATAAGACATCAATGGTTTATTGCCCATCCCTAATGACTCAGAGTACAGTTCATAGTCAACCACTTTGCTTTGGGTCTGGAGTTATATGTTGATGACACCAGATAAGGATGGTGCATCTCCTTTCCCGAAGGACACTCGTAGATTGATTAGATATTACAACAATTGACAGTGGCTACACCATTAGACTCACTTTTTGATCCACTTTATGGTGAGATTTGAACCCATGCCTCCAGAGCATAAGCCCCGAGTTCTGAGTTATTAATAAAGTGATATTGGTATTACACCACTAACTCCCACTAGGACAGACCCCCATTTCCCAAACCCCAGCCTGTAATTATCATCGGAGTTGACTACTTCTTGTATGCAGGACAAGTTTAGTTTGGGAAACTTGGTCAGCGTGGATGAGTTGGACCGAAAGGTCTGTTCCCATTCTGAATGATTCTGTGACCCTATGTGCAAGAATGACAATGCTCATATATGAGCTAAGGATTGCATTATCGAGCAAGAAAACACAAACCATCCCCTAGCAGAGGTGACACTCACTTGTATGACTTTGTAATGGAAGAGTCTGCACACAATTACGTTATAGACAATTAACAAGTTGTATTACTGTTGATTGTCGAATGTTGAGTGTCACCAATGTTACTATTACTTACTGGTATAAGTTCTGTTAATTATCATTAGATATTTGTGAAATTAAAGTTCCTTCCACCTCTGGTTTCCCAGCCGGAGTGCTGTCCTGCCCCAAAATTCCCCTTCCCCATTGTGACATTGCATCAGAAACCAATTGAAATTCTTAGTACCCACTGCCACCTACAGGGAGAGATTTGTAGTTTTTTCCAGTCTACTGCATACTTTATCCACGGATCGAAGGACTTAAACAGGACACAGCACTAAATGATACTGTAGTATGAGAAACAGAGATGTTGATGGGTAATCCAAAGAATTAAAAGAGTGAATAAACAAGGGGAAGGTGATGTCCTGGTAGTACAATTGCAAGACTAATAATCTGGAGACCCAGGCTAATTTTCTGGAGACCCATATTTGTATCCTGCAATGGCAAAATTTGATTTCAATCCAATAAAAATATGGAATGCAGAAAGAACTGCTGTCATTTGTCAGGGAAAAGCCATCTGGTAGACTAATGTGAGAGAAATCTGCCATCCTTGCCTGGTCTGGTCTACATGTGACTCCAGACCTACAGCAGCAATATGGTTGACTGTTCTCTGTCTTCTGGATGGGTAATAAATGCTGGCCTAGCCTGTGATGCACCCATCCCGTGAATGAATTTTAAAAAAATAAATAATCTGGAAAGTAACATAGGAGTAGGAACCAAATAACTGACTAAAACCGAAGAGGAGAGGTATACTCTACAGGTTCCTTTCTGTGTGTGTATACTTAGAGTCATAGAGTCATAGAGATGTATAGCATGGAAACAGACCCTTCGGTCCAACCCGTCCATGCCGACCAGGTATCCCAACCCAATCTAGTCCCACCTGCCAGCACCCGGCCCATGTCCCTCCAAACCCTTCCTATTCTTATACCCATCCAAATGCCTCTTAATGTTGCAATTGTATCACCCTCCACCACATCCTCTGGCAGCTCATTCCATACATTGTACCACCCTCTGCGTGAAAACGTTACCCCTTAGGTCTCTTTTATATCTTTTGCCTCTCACCCTAAACCTATGCCCTCTAGTTCTGGACTCCCTGACCCCAGGGAAAAAACTTTATCTATTTATCCTATCCATGCCCCTCATAATTTTGTAAACCTCTATAAGGTCACCCCTCAGCCTCCGACACTGCAGGGAAAACAGCCCCAGCCTGTTTAACCTCTCCCTATAGCTCAGATCCTCCAACCCTGACAACATCCTTGTAAATCTTTTCTGAACCCTTTCAAGTTTCACAATATCTTTCCGATAGGAAGGAGACCAGAATTGCATGCAATATTCCAACAATGGCCTAACCAATGTCCTGTACAGCCGCAACATGACCTCCCAACTCCTGTATTCAATACTCTGACCAATAAAGGAAAGCATACCAAACACCTTCTTCACTATCCTATCTACCTGCGACTCAACTTTCAAGGAGCTATGAACCAGCACTCCAAGGTCTTTGTTCAGCAACACTCCCTAGGACCTTACCATTAAGTGTATAAGTCCTGCTACGATTTGCTTCCGAAATTGGTTCCGAGAACAATTAGCAGCTAATTGAGCTCTTAAAGTTACTCAACATGAATCAGTCTAATGCTCAAATAAATTATAGGTCTCTTTTCTCTGTGTAGTTTATAGATTTATTTGTCTTCACCTTCAGACATTTAAAATAATGCTTGTCAAAGAAGTCTAAGAAGGACTTTAATGAATTGACTGAACAATCCCAAGTACATTTGGTGAAAGGCAAGATTTTTGATTTTTTTATATCAATATTTGCATTGGAGTTGTTATCTAATACCTGCTGCATCAATGTTATTGGACACAGAAAAGTCATTAACTATGTACATGAGGATTTAAGTACTTTTCCATTGCGAATTGAAAAATATTTCCAAAGTTTGGATCCACATTCTGTGTTCAGATTTTACTGAAACCATGGCTGTTGAAAGAGTGACAACCACTGCCTCCTCTCCAAGGAAGACTACTTAACAAAAGCTTATCCTCGAAACGTCAATTCTCCTCCTCCTCAGAAGCAGCCTGACCGGCTGTGCTTTTCCAGCACTACATTCTCAACCCTGGTCTCCAGCATCTGCAGGCCTCACTTTCTCCCAGACTATTTAACAAGACAGCCCTTACATTCTTCATGTCATTTTGATATTCCCTTTGTTCAGGAAAGTAGTGGTGGGGGGTGGGTGGGCGAGTATCAACAACTGATCCAGTGAGAAGTCCTCCCAAACTAGAATGTTGCAATATTCCTGTCTTTCTTACAAAGTTCATCAAACACGTTTTCGTACTTGTGAGGGTCATTAACAAGTTTATAGATAATATCCTTCTGAAGAATTTCTAATCAGATTCATTTTGATGGTGCTTGCAGATCAGAAAGATGACCAGTACCTGTTGAAATGGATTTGAAGAGAACAATTGCGCAAGCAAAAGCCCCTTAATGTGAAATTCTTGTGACACAGTGGTAGCGTTCCTTTCATCTGGATTCAAGTCATACTTACTGTGGAGGTGCATCATGTCTGAACAGGTCAATTAAAAATTCTATATTTTTTTAAACACTTATTAAAGGAAGAGGTTAACAGTTGGTTGGAGACAATTATAATGAGACATGAAAGAGAGTAGGTAAAATTACTTCTACTGCAGCTGACCCCTATCTAGTTTAAAGGGATTTTTAATTCTTTCCTGAGCTGAGGGTGTTGCTGGCAGTACAATGTTAGTTGCCCATACGTAGTTGCCTTGAACTAAATGGCTTGGTGGGCCATTTCAGAGAGTGTTTAAGAGTGAACTACATTTCTGTGGGTCTGGAGTCTCATGTAGACTGGATTAGATAAGGATGGCAGATCACCTTCCCTAAAGGACATTATTGAAATATTTATATTTTTTTACAACAATCAGTGAAAACTGCTATTGTTATCATTACTGAAACCAGCTTTCAATTCCACATACATTAATTGAACGTAAATTAAACCAGTGGCCATTTAAACCCAAGGCCCCATGATATTACCCTCGGCATATAATTACTAATGCATTAACATTATAACACTATGCCATGGTCGTTGCTGATAATTCCCTTTGATGCTCGGATGACTTGCAGCTATATCAATGGCTTTCTGTCTCTGTCAGGAAACAGCTTCGGCTGATTTTAAAGCAGATTGCTTGGAAGATTTGACCACCATGGATGTACACAATGCTGGAGTATATCTGTCTATCTTACAAAGTTCAATCAAACACGTTTTCATACTTGTGGATATCATTGCACACACTGTGTCAGACTTCCAAGCCACTCTCAGTCTCTTCAACTTTGCATTCAATAAACTCAAACTGCCATTGAACATGGAGAAAGTGAGGACTGCACATGCTGGAGATCAGAGCTGAAAAATGTGTTGCTGGAAAAGCGCAGCAGGTCAGGCAGCATCTAAGGAGCAGGAGAATCGACGTTTCGGGCATAAGCCCTTCTTGAGGAATGAGGAAGGTGTGCCAAGCAGGCTAAGATAAAAGGTAGGGAGGAGGGACTTGGAGGAGGGGCATTGGGAATGCGATAGGTGGAAGGAGATTAAAGTGAGGGTGATAGGTCGGAGAGGGGGTGGGGCGGAGAGGTCGGGAAGAAGATTGCAGGAAGAACTTCAGGGCAGAGGAGATGACCTGGGGGTGTAGTGAGAGAGGGACTCACTGAAATCCTTGTAGAATCGACATTTCGGGCATAAGCCCTTCTTCAGGAATGAGGAAGGTGTGCCAAATCGTCTACGAGGATTTCAGTGAGTCCCTCTCTCACTGCACCCCCCAGGTCATCTTCTCTGCCCTGAAGCTCTTCCTGCAATCTTCTTCCCGACCTCTCCACCCTCACCCCCTCTCCGGCCCATCACCCTCACCTTAATCTCCTTCCACCTATCGCATTCCCAACGCCCCTCCCCCAAGTCCCACCTCCCTACCTTTTATCTTAGTCTGCTTGGCACACCTTCCTCATTCCTGAAGAAGGGCTTATGCCCGAAACGTCGATTCTCCTGCTCCTTGGATGCTGCCTGACCTGCCTCGCTTTTCCAGCAACACATTTTTCGGCTGCCATTGAACTTGGCCAATATAAAACTCATATGTCAACCCACACTTAGTCAGTCAAATGTTCCATTCCCCATATATGTTGAAGGAAAGACTCTGAAATATGTTGAGCACTTCCCATACCTGGGTCACTATCTCTATCTAAAGTCCACCTTTGACAAACAGATCCAACAACAGTTTGGGCATGCCAGCTCCATCTTGTACAAACTGTGGCAAGAAGTGTTCAAGAACAAATTCCATCACAAGTCCACAAAATTCCAAGTGTAGTGTACCACAGTGAGACTTAGACAGCAACACATAAGACCACTAGAGAAATTCTATCAGCAAGATCTTTACTGTATATTCCAATTTGAATAGGTGCTAGTTTACACAGCTCTATGAGGGTTCAGGCAAAATGGACTCGATGCTATGTTTCATAGCTGAAAAGAGTTCCCCAACCAGATCCAGTTTTTTTTCAATCCTCAAATGGTTAAGCTCCCATGGGAAATCAAGGACTACACTTCTGAAACTCTCCCTTAAGTGCAACAGAATTGACATAAAGGATTGAGAGGGCTTTGTATCAATTGTAGAATCCTTACAGGGTGGAAACAGGCCACTTGGCCCATCGAGACAACACTGTTGATGGGCATCCAAGACCTGACCCCCCTACCACATAAGCCTACTTTTTGCATGGCTAATCCGCCTAACCCACATTCCTGGAGACTGTGATAATTTAGCATGGCCAATCCACGTAAGTTGCACATCTTTGGACAGTGGAACTAAACCGGAGCACCCAGAGTAAACCCATACAGATGCAGGGAGAATGTGCAACCTCCACATGGACAGTTGCCTGATGCTGGAATCACACCCAGGTCTCTGGTGCTGTGAGGCAGCAGTGCTAACCACTGAGCCACCACGTTGTCCTTGAATCATTCAAAATGGCGACAAGTATCAATCAAGCTGCATCACAGTTTGAGTGTGAGTGTCTTAATGATGAGGCAGACCAGTGAAAAGAAGGAAAGAAAAGAAAGCAAATTCTGAACTTCAGATACCGTTCCCTCATTGGACACATTGGTAGTAAACCCCAGGAGATGCCAAATATAAAGAGGTCACCTCAGGAAACAGGAAGCCCACAGCTTTTCATTCTTGTTGCCATTTCCTCCAGACAAATCAGGCACAATGTCACCACAGGCTGAGGATGTCCTGGGACACAATACCAGACCAGGCCAACTGCTAGAATGGGATCTGAAGGGGTGGGTGGTCATTCTATATCAGCAGCTGCACTCAGTGTTCACACTACTAGTTCCTTCCAGGGATGCACTGGGGATCTGTGTGGGATCTTTCAATCCTCAACCTACAACTGCATCCAAGATGTTACTGGTGCCCTTTCTGTCAGATCACACACATCATTTCATTCCCCTGTATCGAGGGCAATGCTGTAGCCCAGGCAGTGAGCTTCAGCAATTTGTCTGACTTTACCAGGTATGGGGTATGATAGACTGTACATTTTGAGAGTGCCATGTTCTGATTCAGCCGAATTTATTAATAGAAAACTGTACCATTACATCAATGTGTAAGTCATCTGTCATCATGGCTATTAAACCTTAGAGGTTTGCATGAGGTATCCAAGGAGCTGCCATTGTCCTATATCCTTGAGAGCATTTATGTTCCTGTTTCATTTTTTGGGTTGATACCTGACAAACATGATTACTGGGAGACAACGATTACACTCTACAATAATGGCTGATGACTTAATCATGCAACTTCCTCAACAGTGGCTCAGTGCAGTCCATTGTTCAACCAGGCCCATAATGGAGCAGACAATAGGCTTCTTGAAGATGAGTTTCCAATGCATGCATCGGTCTAGGGGCCAACTTTACTGTATCATCCAAAAGGAATTAGCTGCATGCTGTTCTCTGCATAACTGGAGCAGATGAAGAGAGGGTGTGACAAAGACTGAAGAGTTGGGAGTGTGGCAGCAGTATTCCAAGGAGAAAGGTGAGGGCATTGAGCAGGAGAAATGTCACCTTCAGTATGAGAGAGTACAGCATCATCAGGCACTACAAGCTTGACAGGACTTCATTGACACTCAGTTCCAGTGGATAATAGTTGGGTGCAGTGATCCTTCATTCAAATTGTTAAAACTGTACAACTATTGTAACTTGAACGGCAAGCAGCCTCTCTCTGTTCTGATAGGCAAATACAACTTTAGTTTGTTTCTTTATTGTTCACTTTTCCTGTTGGTGAATTAAGTGACTAGTTTGAAGTGATTGAAATATTTCCTGTTTGTAGCGTTCTTAGACAATGATAAGATGCTGAGTTACAGTGGACACTGGAGAAAGAGTAGCACTAATTTAGACAAGGTTGGAAGATGATATGTGGCTAAGGAACAGTAGGCTTTGTTCTTAAACAGTGGAAGGTGTGTGAATGCACAGCTGCATGTACAACAAAGGGTCAGCTGTGCCACCTATGTGCCCTGCGAAGCGCTAGTTTGTGGTAACTATCCCACTATGTGCCCAGTGAGGAGTAACTCTGGACTGCCAACCCTTGAACCAGGTGCAGGCTGGGTTCAAAGGTGACATTGTGTTCAGAATCCTGGGATATTCTGGCAGTGACCAGAACGTCTGCCTTCGGTGACTGAAAAAACAAGCCGTGTGGGGCACCACAGGGTGTGTTTGCATTGTTAATGAGTCGAGTTTGGGATGATAATTAGATTAGGTTACCTACAGCATGCAAACAGGCCATTTGGCCCAACAAGTCCATACCGGCCGTCTGAAAAGTAACCCACCCAGACCCATTCCCCTATATTTACCCGACTACTGCACCTAACCTATGGGCAATTCAGGATGGTCAATTTGTCTAACCTACACATCTTTTGGATTGTGGGAGGAAACCAGAGTACCCGGAGGGAACCCACGCAAACAATGGACAAACTCCACACAGACAATTGCACAGACCACTGAGCCACCATGCTGCCCAAATGTGAGAAGACTCAATGGGCTTGAAACCTTCCATGAAAATTAACAAAAATAAAATTCACCACCCCTCTATGCGGCCCTAATAAAACAAGAAAGCATTTACACGGTTATGATTAGATGACTTTTGGCCTGATAATTCACAAAACAGGGGAAACCCATCTTCACAGCCAGCAGGGAAGAAGACCATAATTAAATCCATCATTATTCTCAGCAGTCAGTCTGCCATATTCTGTGATTTAAATGTCGAGTAGCTTCAGCTACTTTGACAGCTGCTGTGAGAGTATGTCAGTGATTGTGGGCTGAGGGAGGCAGGTAGCTGAAGGTGTAGGAGGGGTAGAGTGCCCAGTAGATGATGGGAGTAGGGAACTAGGATGCAGTGTGGCTGAGAGGGTGGAAGGGGGCAGGTGACTGCATGAATGTTTTGGGTAGGTTGAGATGTCAGTCAAGTGAGCAAGTTGTTTCAGATCCTGTAGTTTTGAGTTGGCTAGGGGGTTTAAGAATGCATCATGGCCAATGGGGAGAGTCTGGCCCTGTTGATAAGGGGTTGTCTCACTCGGGGTGGTGTTTGTGTTGAGTCTGGGAGGGTAGATCAGGGGTTAGTGTATGTGTTGTTGGAAAGAGGGTTAGCAGCAAGTCAAGGGATTAAATTAATAATTAGCCAACAGTCACTGTAGATTTTTAATCCTCTGACATTTCCTCAGATTAAATCTCCTTCAAGCACAGACGACTTGCCAATCGGAATTTTCCATTTCAATGTTGTGAAATAACAGAAATTACATGATAAGACATTAGAGTTAATTGATTTAGCTCAGATTCACTGAATCAGAATTTGTCTTGATCATTTTAACAATTTGAGTCATGACTCCAAATACCAAAATGGCCAATAAAATAGCCATCAGTCTCAGCACAGACACAGACATGTGTAGGTTAAGCCCAAGAGAAAGAGAGAGAGAGACCCACACTGGGAACAGAGTGGGGAAGGGCAGGCCTGCACCAGGATATGAGGCCAATGTAGAGCATGGGAATGGGGCAGGAGTAGAGTTCTGCACAGGGAGAAGTATGAGGAGGGGATGTGTGGGAGCAATGAGGTGGGCTCCTACACTGGGAGTGGAATGGGTGGGGCAGCTGTATTGGAAGCCAGCTTCCTTTTTGGTGGAGATGATGGAAAGGCTTCAGGAAGATGTAGAGGCCATGGGGAAAGTTGAGAGAGAGAGGGAGGCTGCTGGAAGAAAGGAGAGTAATGGTACAAGGAAGAGAAATAACTTCAAAATAAAATGCAACTCTTTTTATTTTGTCACACAGCATATTTTATTTTACATCTTACCATCTTTAGACAGGCAGCTGCTTCTCATCATTTAAGGTTGGCTTTGTCTCTGCTGGTGTTCACAAAATACTCTGCCTTTGACAATAACAAGGAAATGTTTCAGGGAACTGATAACTCAGGGCTTGAAGGTGTTGGGAGAGAGAAAAATGCAGCTGATTTTATTGACAGGACAGTGAGTAAACTCCTATCCTTGGAAACTAAAAGTGCACATCATAATCCAGATAGCATCTCATCAAAACCCTGTGTATCTACAGCAAAACTTCCCAACTAATGAAGGGTTTGTGCCCAAAATGTCAACTCTCCTGCTCCTCAGATGCTCCCCAACCTGCTGTGCCTTTTCCAGCACCATTTCCCTTCCTAATCAATTGCTAATCAAATGCATACTAACCTTTTGCGTTTCATGTACCATGATACCCAGATCCCACCATCCCCCCAACACACACAGAAAACTTCTGCAATCCTTCTCCACTTAAATAATATGCAAATTTCAATTCTTCCTGCCAAAGGGGCAAGTTCATATTTTCCACACTATACTCCATCTGCCACAGTTTTGTCCTCATGTTCAGGTCTTAGAACCCTTTATTGCTCCTTATATTTCAGTAATCTCTATTGCTATCTGCATTTGTACAAGCCTTTTCCTCTAGCTGTGTACTATTCCCCACTTCTCTAATTGACCAAGGTTGTATATTTAATTAATCAGAGAAGCTGGACATCTTTTCAGAGTAGGAAAAGCCTCGAGAAGGTTTGTTGGAGATGTTTAAAATTATGATGACTTTAGAAAGAGTCAATAATGAGGAAGCTGTTTTCAGTGACTGAAGGGTTAACAATCAGAGGGTAGAAATTTATTAGGATTCACTAAAGAGCGAGAGAAAATACGAGAAAAATCTTTTTCAGATTACAGACGGTTTAGCATTTGATCGCATTGCCTGTTAGGATGGTGAAGATAGATTCAATTGTGTATTTCAAAGGGAACTGGATTAGTGCTTTAAGGAAACAGAAAATGCAGGGCTCTGAGGAAAGTATAAGGAACTAGGACTAACTAGAATTGCTCTTCAGAAGATGAGCATCAACTTGACAGACTAAATGGTTTTCTATGTGTAGTATGCTCTGACTCTGAAATAGACAACTATATCTCTTGCTCCTTCGGGTTATGAAAATGTCTTGTGTTTTCACATGTAGTTCTTTGAACCTCCTATAAATCATCCATGATTTTATCCACTAGCAGCTCTGTGCAATCTGCGGTGGTCAATTTCTACTGCATCCCTTAAAGACAGCCTCACCTAAATTTAAAACCTTAATTTGTGACTCATTCTCCTTCACTCAAGCTTAATATCTAATTCAAACATGTTATGGTTATTGTTAATGAGGTATTGGCCTTACTATTAAATTATTAATTAATTCAGTCTCATTGTTCACATCACAACTAAATCTAATACAGCCTGGTCTGTTGCTGCCGTATAGTAGCAGGTCACTCAACCGCCCTGAACCAGTTTCCAAGCATTCCATCCACCTGACTTGGCTCCATATCAATTTATAATAATGTCTGGCAAAAATCCAATTTATTTATGAATAAAGTTAATGCCTTTAGTGGGATACAGTACTAAGCTCCTAACATGCTCCCAGGTAGAAATGTTATCTAATTTCTCTTGTGAATGTCACAGCTCTACTTTTGAGATTACATCCTTACCCACCAAAGGGAATGATTCTATCTACATCCTCAACTCCTTTAAAATCATAAAAACCTGAATCACCTCACTTCTTGGCCTAATATATTCTTGCGAATTAAAACACTCTTCATAATTTAACTCCTGTTAAGACTGCTGAATCTGCACAAATTTATGCCATCTGACTGTTAACCCTTCAGTCATTGAAAACATTTTCCTCATTATTATCTCTTTCTAACTCTGTCTTCATTATTTTAAATATCTTTCTAGAGTCAAATTCTTCCCGAGGTATCCGTTCAGAATTGTACATGGTACTCCAGTTGTGGTCTAACCAAGGGTTGTATAGATACTGTTAAATGTCTTCTGTTTTATATTTTTCACCTCTAGCTGTATAAGATAACACTGTCCGTTTTTGTTCTTGCTGACCCTAGTTTATTGCTGTGTGTTTATATGGATCTCTTTGGATCCTAGTTTGTCATCACTTTAGCAATAATCAGATCCATTATTTTCAGTCAGTCCAAGACAGATGACCTTCCTACTGTCCTTGTATTCCTGCAGTCATCCTAAAAATTAAAACTTTTTAAAAATATGCAGTATTTGCTAATTTACCTGATTTTCAGAACCAGATTGTCAAAAAACCTAGATTAGTTATCTGAATTTAGCATGAATTACAATATATTACAAATAAATAAACTCCAGCTAGAAGTAAACAATTACTATGTAAATCCACCCAATTACTATGTAAATGTTTATAATTTTATGTTGTCATCAAATACTGGTTACCACCAAAGTCATATTCTCCAAATGGCATTTGTTTTTCCCATTTCAGTCAATTAATTTCTGATATTTTACATATTGGTATGTAAAATATCTGTCTTCCTGAAAAAGGGCTCATGCCTGAAACGTCGATTCTCCTGCTCCTTGGATGCTGCCTGACCTGCTGCGCTTTTCCAGCAACACATTTTCAGCTTCATTTTTGCTTACAATTGACTTCACCATGTCTCTTATTTGTCACTCCTGCTGTGACTACTTTAGTTATTTTAGTATTTTCCTCACCTGATGTATCGATTGTATAAAGCACGTGTTTTTATATATCTGTGTATTTGATTGTGTACTGAAACGGGGGAAAAAACTGTTTGAAACGACCAAGGATTGCTGAAGGATTACTACAGCTTTTAAAGTAACTTGGCGCTCATTGTAAATATTGCTAATACATCTGCTGGTTCAAGCAGTATTTGAAGTATAGTTTGCAGGTGAGCTGGAGCCAAGGGCTGTATACAAATTGAGAGTCAGCTGGCAACAAGTAGCAGATTGTTCGGTTGACTAATAACCAATCATTGATGGCAAAGGCCTTCTGTCTGCCAACAGCTATGTGATTGGTTCCCAAGCAGCTACACACCTTGGGACTGTGAGCAAGATAGGGAGAAATCATCAGATCTCCACATATTCTGGGAAGCTGTCTCTGTTACCTGCAGTAAAAACTCATATAAACCAAAACAAGACCAGTTTATTTTTCCTTCTGCAATTGTTTTAAGCTGTGTCTTTTAATAAATAAGTCCAAGGATTATACAAGTGCAAACCAGATACCCTATGTCTCTGGAAAATAAGTACCTTACAATCATAGAATCATATCTAGAGAATGATTTGGAGATGCCGGTGTTGGACTGGGGTGTATAAAGTTAAAAATCACACAACACCAGGTTATAGTCCAACCAGTTTAATTGGAAGCACTAGCTTTTGGAGCACCGCTCCTTCATCAGGTGGGTGAGGGACCACTAAACTATTTTCCCAGTTTTTGCCTCTGCCTACATTACCCACTTTTTTTTCTGTTTGTATCTGTCTGTATGTGTGTGTAAGTGGGACTTTATAATGGGGTTAGAATTTTAACTAGAGTTTTACGCTGATGATTCATAATTGCTTACTCTAGCTGTAGTCTATTTATTTGTAATACATTGTAATTCATGTTAAATTCAGAAAACTAATCCAGGTTTTTTGACAATCTGGGTCTGAAAATCAGGTAAATACTGCACATTTTTAAAACTTTTTAATTTTTAGGGTGACTGCAGGAATAGCAGGCTTGATTTCCGGCATGCTATCCCAGTGAAGTATAGCTGGAACATTGTAACATTGCTCCTACACTTTTTTTTAAACCTCTAAACTATGTTAATGTTTCCGACTGCATCCTCCCTTTTAATTTATTACTATAAACTCCATTCCACTGAACACTTTCTTCTCACACCACTTCTTTAGCCTCATGTTTACAGTATATGCTGATCTGTTTGTTCTTATTCCAATTAACAAATTGGAAATTTGGGTTACAATCTTGATATTACCACCTTTGAGGGCTTGTCTTTTACTATTCACTTGCAGTCTGTGGGTATCATTGGCTGGACCAGCATTTATTGCCCATCCTTAACTGCCCTTAGAAAATGGTTTTCCTAAAACTCTGCAATCCTTTTCATGTAGATAAATTCCCAATGCTATTAGGGAATGAATTCCGGGATTTTGACCCAGCAACACTGAAGGAGTGCTAATATATTTCCAAGGTTGGACAATGAGTAGCTTGGAGGGGAACTTGCAGACGGTGGTGTTCCCACCTATCTATTGTCCTGTCCTTCTAGATGGTTCTGTCAGAGATTTTCTTTTCTTCCCTATATTGTTGGCCCTGATATGAAATATGACAACTAGAACTTCCTCCACCAGATTCAAATTCCTTTCCAGTCACATTGTACCCTTTATCCTGGCAACATACCCTTTGAGATTTCAGTCATGGGTTGAAGTATCATAGAGTCATAGAGAATAGAAACAGACACTTTCATCCAACTCATCCATGCCGACCAAATTTCCCAAACTGAACTAGTCCCACTTGCCTGCATTTAGCCGATATCCCTCTAAACATTTCCTATTCATTACCTATCTAAATGTATATCAAATTGTTGTTACTGTATCTGCATGTACCACTTCCTCTGGTACTGTATGAATCACCCTCTGTGTGAAAACGTTGCCCTTCAGGTCCCTTTTGAATCTTATTCCTCTCACCTTGAAAATATACCCCTTGTTTTGACACCCGTCCTTGCGAAAAGGCCTTTACTATTCACCTTATCTCTGCCTCCCATGATTTTATAAACCTCTATAAGGCTCCAGTGAAAAAGTCCCAATCTATCTTTGCTTCAACCCCAGCAAAATCCTGGTAAATCTTTTCTGAACCTTCTCTAATTTAATAACATCCTTCCGATAACAGACCAGAACTGCACCCAGTTCTCCAGAAGTGGCCTCACCAGTGTCCTGTATAACCTCAACACAACCTCAACTCCTATACTCAAAGGTCTGAGTAGTTAAGGCAAATGTGCTAAGTACCTTCTTAACCGACCTGTCGACTTATGATGCAACTTTCAAAGAACTATGTATCTGAACCCCATGGTCTCGTGGTCTCTCTGTTCGACAACACTACCCAGGGCCATACCATTAACTGTATAATTCCTACCTCACATTTATCCAAATTAAACTCCATCTGCCACTCCTCAGTCCATTGGTCTAATTGATCAAGATCCCTTTGTAAACTCAGATAACCGTCTTCACTGTCCAATATACTATCAACTTTGGTGTCATCTGCAAATGTATTAACCATCTTCCTAAATTCTCATTCAAATCGGTTATATAAATGACAAAAGTAGACCCAACTCCAATCCCTGTGGAATACCACTGGTCACAGGCCACCTGTCCGAAAATCATACCTCCGCCACCACCCTCTGTCTCTGACCATCAAGTCAATGTTGTACCCAATTGGCAAATTCTCCCTGAAGAAGGGCTTATGCCCGAAACGTCGATTCTCCTGTTCCCTGGATGCTGCCTGACCTGCTGCACTTTTCCAGCAACACATTTCCAGCTCTGATCTCCAGCATCTGCAGACCTCACTTTCTCCTCAAATTCTCCCTGAATCCTATGTGATCTAACTTTACCAATTAGTCTACCATTCGGAACATTGTCTAAAGCTTTATTAAAGTCCATGGTCTACCACTCTACCCTCAATCCTTTTGGTTAGGTCCTCAAAAAACTCAAGCAAGTTTGTGAGACACGATTTCCAACTCTCAAAGCATTGCTAACCATCACTAATCAGTCTCAAAATGCATTTAATCTTATCTCTCAGAAACCCCCATCCAACAGCTCTGCCACCACTGATGTCAAACTTACAGGAATATAGTTTCCAGGATTCTCCTTCTAGCCTTTTCTAAACAAAGGCACAATATTAGCCATCCCTGACTCCTCCAGCACCTCACCCATGACTGTAGGTGAAACAAATATCTCTGCTAGAGAATAGTTAACTAACAACTATTTACAAGTCCTTACTCTAACCTATCTTTTACCTTCCCTTCTACAATACTAAGAGTAATAAAACCCCCAATTAAGACATACAAAACAAAATGTCTTATCTCAAAACCAGGCAGCTTTCATTCTACTCTGTATTTCAGTCTTCTTTTCTTCTTATTGGGGATCATGTTACTGATCAATAAAGGGACCTTATAAGAGAGCTATTTTCTGGGCAGTGTGCAGATGTTGTTGGCTTGGCAGTTCTCCTCTCAACTGTTCAATTTTCCCTTGTCAGTGGCTTTTAGGACTGTCAATATACTCAATTCAAACTTGATTGGAATTTGGTATTTTTGAGGGTATAATTTAAACTGATTGGCCTAATTCGAATCTGTTTTGTCATTCTCAGGCAACCAGATAATTTAGCTTTTGATCAAGTTTACATTGTTACTTTATTGAGAACACTTGATGCTGACAAGGAGTTCTACCAGTTTTTAACTCTCTTAAAGGTACAGTACACCCCACATCTTCATAACAGTAAGTACATCTACATATTGATAAAGAAAATTTTCTTGAAAACATTTAATAAATTCCTCACTATCCAAGCCCTAACAGTGAATAAACTCCAGTCTGACCATTGTGGCACAGTCAGTCTCACACAGGGCAGCTCACTTGTGACACCAATTGTTAAAGTTCACTTTTTAAAAGGTTTTGCAATTTACATATAAAAGAACTGAAACCAACATGGTCATTCTAAAAGATGAGAGACTTAACAAACATCAAACCAAAAATCTGGGTCTGCTACGTAGATGACACCTTTCTCATCACAAAACGAAACAAGATAGAAGAGACATTTAACATCATCAACAACACCTTCACAGGCATAAAGTTCACCAAGAAGGAAGAAACCGACAACAAACTCACATTCCTGGACATCACAGTCGAAAGAAAGGACAATGGAGAACTACAAACCTGCGTATACAGAAAACTGACAAACACTGACCAAATACTTAACTACACCAGCAACCAAACCAACACACACAAACGAAGCTGCATCAGAACACTATTCCAATGAGCCACCACACACTGCAGCACAGATGAAATTCAGAAAACAGAGGAGAACCACCCAAACAACGTATTCGAGAAGAACAGATTCTCAAAAAATACAGTCCGCAGATTCCTCAAGAACAAACCACGACAAGCAGACCAAACACAGCCAGAAACCCTAACTACCTTACCATACATCAAAGAAGTTTCAGAAATGACAGCCAGACTACTAAGACCCCTCGGAATCCTAGTAGCACACAAACCCACCAACACTCCCAAACAAAAACTAACAAACTTAAAAGACCCAGTACAACCCATGGACAAAACCAACGTCATCTACAAAATTCCATGCAAGGACTGCCACAAACACTATGTAGGACAAACAGGAAGAAAGTTAGCCACCAGGATATACGAACACCAGCTAGCCACAAAAAGACACGACCCTCTCTCCCTCGTAGCCTTACACACGGATGAAAAAAAACCCACCATTTCGACTGGGACAACACATCCATCCCGGGACAGGCTAAGCAAAGACATGCCAGAGAATTCCTAGAGGCCTGGCACTCCAACCACAACGCTATAAACAAACACATAGATCTAGATACCATCTATCAACCCCACAAAAAACGAACAGGAAATGACATCACCACAAACCCCAGGAACCCCATCCAGGACAAACATAAATAGAAAGCAGGAGACAACAACTTAGCTTCACTTGGAGGTCACCGCTGATGCTGTTACCTAGCCAGGTAATGAAACATCTGGATAGCAAACCTACAGCCTAAACTTAACAAACAATCCAGGTCTTTTTCAATATACAATTTCAGTTACATTTCACAGTAAACTTTTGCTATAAATTCTGTATACAATCTTATACTCCACAACCACCTGATGAAGGAGCAGCGCTCCAAAAGCTAGTGCTTTCAAATAAACCTGTTGGTGTTATGTGATTTTTTAACATTGCCATTTCAAGCTTTTATTTATTTGCTAGGCATAATTTAGTTCTAGCCAAAATTGCTTTATTTAGAATATAGAAAAGATTAATTCAGCTTGCTTTCAAGTCATTTTTGTGTATATTGATTTCTTTGTTTTTTATTATGAATTAGTAACAGAGGCGAGATTTTTAAAATGCAATTCGGATCCCTAATATTAAAATATTTCATTAATTGCAGATTGTGCACTCTGTGCTGACGGCAATGTGAAGTTAGCGCTCCCTGTGTATCGCTGCTAGAAAAACAGCTCTAACATCAACTTTTCTGATGTAGTAAAACGAGGGAACAGTAGAGAGCAGTAACATTGAACCAGCTAAACAGTTTAAACAAGCTATTTTCTTCAGAAACACCTAACTGTTTTACATGTGATTCAAAATTATTACAATCATTCGGACTAACCAATTTGGCACATATAAGCAGTGTAAATCAGAGCTGATGAAAATCTGAATCCGAGTTTGAATTCCAGAGCTTGATGTGTATTTTTAATGGTCATTTTATGCATCAATATTTCTCTGTATTTAGTGCAGTTGAAGTGTTGAAATGATGATTTTAATAAGAGAAAATGAAAAATGTCAAGAGTAGTTTTGAGAAAAGACTATGTTTCACTGTGTTAACCAGGCTGCACTGCAACGTCTATTCACAGGCGCGATCCGACTACTGATGGGCACGGGGGCTTTGACCTGCTCCGTTTCCGACCTGGGCCGATTCACCCCTCTTTACCCGACCTGGTGATCCCGGATTCCTCCGGGGACACCATATCGATGCCCAGCTTAGTGAGGACACCTGATCGGCATAGTCCGCAGCAGCCCAGAACTCCTGGTCTCAAGCAATCCGATAGCCTTAGCCTCCGAGTCGCCGGATTACAGGCGCGCGCCACCACGCCCGGCGAGTGACAGCGCTACTCAAAAGATACTTCTACCCAACGTCACAAAGCTTTGCGTATGATGTAGGTACGTCGTTTATCCGTGAGGGCGGGGTCACGAACTAGGGCCCGCCCGTTGCTCATCAATATTCATATATGAGGACGGGGCGAGGCTTTGCACGGCTGGAAGGATGAACTGCCGGCAGACTGGCTGGGTGGCGCATGCGCCCGGGGGTGCTTTTTTGGGCATGCGTGGAAGCGTTCTCGTGAATGGCGGGGGAATAGCAGCAGAGGAACAAGGGAGAGAGAAAAAAAGAAAGACTGGAGTGGGGGTGGATAGGAGCAAGGAAGGGGGAAACGGGGGCAGTTCTGTGTTGGAGGGGTTCGTGCATAACTGGGCCGGGGTGGGGTGGGGTCCAGTACCACTACTACCACCATTATCACCACCACCACCCCCCCCAGCAATGGAGGACGAGAGCATCCCCCTGGTAACCTCAGCGCCCAAATACAGTGAGTCTGACTGACTGAGTCCTGACACAAGGCTATGTTCTCCTCTCCTCCCCTCTCTCTAATTGTCTTTGTCTATCCATTCCTTCCTCTGTCTTCCCCCCTCTGTGTTTACATGTAACGCCCTCAGTCTTTCCACAGTATGAAGATGGCACTGCTTCTTCCTTGGGCCTCCAAACCGTTTCGATCAGACATCTCCCGGGCAACCTTTCCTCCTCTTTTCCACCCCCATTAAATAAACCAAAATCATTTTTATGTTTTGCTATAAGAGAGAGAGAGGGATCCGCGTGCACGTGTCTAGAACACTGTTTACCAATGTTTATTCCACCGCGCAATCGAATCTTGGCAAGAGTAGGTTTCCATTGAAATTCATCACCAAGGGAATTAAATGGAAGTCTTGAGTGTGGGAAAGGGTCCAGGCTAAAGGGTGCATACAATATGTGGATAAATAACAAAGTTTGAGTGTTTTGTGTTCTGCAATGTACAGGTCCTGGACATGGGAGCACGCTTCAATGTTTACCAAGTTACAGTGGCCTCCAATAATTCTGATTCATTCGCTGCTTAGTTTTAATTTGACAAAAGTCTACCCTATTTTAAAAATTGGTTAGGTTTTCAAAATGTAATATATTTTCACTTAATTGTCAGGAATTTTATGCTTGAATATATATTTGCATGCAAACAAAGTATTTTCTAGAATGCATACAAAACAAATGGCAATGCCTAAATCTATGTCACTCCAAACTATTGAAAGAAAGTTATTTATGATGATTTACTCTCTCAGATTATTTAGTCCGAACATTGATTTTTTTTTTGATTCCTGTCCAAATCATACATTTGTGTCCTGACCCAGTACCAGTGCAGATGGCCCATGAAAATGGAACCCGTGGTGCCATGTAAAAGCAGGGGCTTTTTAAAAGACCAAAATACAGAAGGTTTTAAAAACTGGGATGGCAGGTACATATATGGCACCAGGAAACTACTGAAGTGGTAGGTTCCCACACCCTTAACCACCTGTTCACCAACTTAATCTGCTCATTTGCTTCTAATCTACTAGGCTACTTTGCATGTGGTTCAGGTATTAGTTTAGATTATCACCTTTACAACACTGTTTTAATTTAGCACATAGTTCCTGCTACTTATTCTTAGAAATTTATTCTGAGATCTCTGAACTCAACTGATGCTTATAGCTCGTCATCACTAACGTCAGTCTTATCGCTATTAGCAGTCTTGTCTTTTGACTGTGTGATCCCGATTCTGTAATTTTGTGGCATAGTGCCTTCATGCCTCTGTCTCCTTAAAATCTGCTTCTCTGATCAAGCTTCTAGTTAACTGCCCCTCATCCAGCATATCATCCTCTGCCATTTTCGCCCTACAGTCAGATCCCACCACCAAAAATATATTTCCCACTCCGCCCAATCTGCATTCCGTGAGTACTGTTCCCTCTGTGACTCCCTTGTTAGGTCTACACTCTCCTCCAACCCTCCCACCTGGCACCTTCCCCTGTTGGTGTGAGGTGCAAAACCTACACCCACACCTCTCCCCTACCTCACCTAAGGCCCTAAAGGATCATTCCAAATCCGGCAGAGATTTACTTGCATGTCCTCAAACCTCATTTACTGCACCTGTTGCTCTCGATGTGATGTTATCTACTTTTGAGAGACCAAAAGCAAATTCACAGAAAGGTTCAGGGAACAGCTCATCCATACGCACTAACTAATCCCACCTTCCTGTACCCATCCATCTCAACTCTTTTGCTCTAGCACCTCCATTACCCCCCACCCCCATTACTGCCCTTTTGACCTGACCTACATGTCCATCTTCCTTCCCACCTATCTGCTCCACACTTCCTACTGACCTATCACCATCACCTCCTCCCTTTGCTCACCTATCGTCCACCTCCCCCATTTATTTTTCAGCCTCTTTCACCCTCCCCAGTCCTGATGATGAGTCAAGCCTGAAATGTTGACTGTCTCGCTCCTCAGATGCTGCTTGACTTGCTGTGCTTTTTCCAGTGCTACACTTTATCGACTCTGACAACTCCAGCATCTGCAGTCCTCACTATCTCCTAATATTTCTTTATGTGACTCAATATCAAATTTGCTTTCGTGACATACATTAGATACTCTTTGGTACAATTTACCGCTAAAGTTTAGGGTTAAGAAAGAAATAAGAATTGCAAATTGTTGTACTGTCTGCCCAATAAGTAAAATTACTAAAATAACATAAATTTAAAGCAAACATCTTAGTTCCACAATATTAACATGCTATATCTAAATAGCATTTTTGGAGTAGGTTTTATGAATATTGATATGTTTCTCTTTGTTTCCTATTAATAATACATTCATATCAAATTATACTTCAATAATGCTAGTATTTCTGTTTTGAAGATTGAAGGTTAATGTTGGTTTCCTGTTTTGTAACAGCAAAGAAACCACGTTTTGATGTGTCCCTAGTGCATCTGACGCAACAATTTATGCAACTTGTGAATGAGGCACCTGATGGTGTCCTTGACATGAACGATATTGCAAAGATGCTTGGGGTGCGAAAGAGAAGGGTTTACGATATCACCAATGTACTTGATGGGATTCGTCTTGTGAGAAAAAAATCCAAAAATTTAATTGAATGGATGTAAGTCAATTTTACACTAACTGTAAATTGGTTTATTCTGTAAGATTCTTTGGTATTCATTCAAATGTATCTTGACATCGTTTTCTGGTAATTGAAAAGGCGGGCTCTCAAGAACGTGATATGTGGTACTCTTCAGAGCTCACTGATATTTGTATTCTTGAAATAGCTTTCAATGTAAATTTAAATTTCCTTTTACTTTGAGGTGAATGCAGCTTATGAGTGAAAACCCACTGTTATCAATGAAACTGTTGTAAATATTTGTACATGCTCTGAATCCAGATTTGAATTGGTTAGATGCAAATTTTATTTTCTCTCCTGTACCGTCTGCTGCTAAAGTCTGCAAAAATGTAATTTGAACAACTCCATTCAGATTCGTAATGTGTATATGTAAGTCAAGTATAACCTTGACTTTAAAATAATGCTTCTTTTCCAGTCCTTCCATAGCCTATTCCTTATTATCTCTGTAACCTCCGACAGTGCCCAGCCATCCCAAAATATCTGTACTTCTCTAATTCTGGCCTCTTGACCATCCTCGATTTTAATTGCTCTGTCATTAGACATGCTTTCAGCTGCTTATAATAACAGTAAGAGTTTTATTCACAAAATATGTTTGCAGCTCGAAGATTGAATTGCAGTGTAAATTGCATCAAAATAGTCATGATGGCTATGTAATCAGGTTAAAAACATGTAATGATCATGTGGCAACAAAAATAAACACAAATTTCAGCAAGCGACAGTAAAGTATTGAACAGGATATTAAAAGATAAATAAAAATAGATTTTTAAATTATGCTAAAATTAGAAACCAATTAGCAATTACAGCTACATATCAGTTTCATCATGTACTTAATTCTGAATGCATGGTCTCGGCCATAAACTCTGGAATTCCTTTACTAAATCTGTTCACCTTTCTGATTTGCTTTCTTGAAAAGATTCCTAGAATCCTACCTCATTGGTTAAGCTTTTGACCAACTGCGCTAGTGCTGCAGACCATGACATATTAGTTGACCTTTTGAAGCTTCCGAAAATCTTTCCAATGCAAGTTAACAACAAGTATAAAATGTGAACCACTGTTGTGTGTGGTCTCCATTTTGAAATGGTGATAATTTGGATTGAAGTAATATTACATAATTTATTGAATGAATTAATGATCCAAAAATATCTTTAACCATAATTGAAGCTTTTTAAAAATCATCCAGTTCATTGTTTTCAGCATCCAACACAGTTAAATTCATTTTGAGTCACTTTGATTATGGTATTGTTATGAGGTCCCACTGTGGATAAGATGCCAATCTTTAACACTCAGAATCATTCCTCCTTACTAAATCATCTTCCTCTCCATCTATTGAATTGAACATTTTGCATTTTTTTGAATACTGTGATGATATGTGATACAAAAATCTCACCCCATAATTTGATAATGAAACCACAAAAAAACTCAACCAGGGCAGCATACTTATTTCCTCTCTGTAAAGGTTTTTCCTTGAATCAACCATCCACCTATTCACTGTGAACGTTATCCTTGAATGACTTGAAGTGTGCATCCCGAGGTTGAACAAGGTATGTTGAATCCATTAGTTTAGCTGCACTGTATGTGCTATTTCTCCACGAACACATCTTGATCATGTCACTTGTATGGGATCTGAACATGTCACACACCAATAAGGGACATTGTTTGTATGGGCCATGGGGAGCTATATTCCACATATTATCAATCCATGACTTCACGTCATTATAATCCATCCAAACATTGGACGTTGCATATGGACAAAAACACCTGGACCTTGATGTTTAGCATGGTTTTATGTTTGGAAATTGTCATATGCTTTGATTTCATCAGTCACACAAGCTAGTTCACCATAAATCTGTCTTTTCACGTCCTATCCTTTTCACTAGAACTGTTTCAACATTCTCCACTCCACAATTTGGCTGCTGTATAAATTGAAATTTATGTGCATTTCATGGACTTTGCCAAGTTGACTTAATATATGCTTTGTTTTTGCCACTGTATGATGACATATCGCTAGAAACTGACACTTTCAAGGCTTAATTCCAGTTAATTTGCTTCTTTCTTAAATTCTTTTGAAATTTCTTGGGTTGCAAACAAATAAGTTGTATAACCCCTTTCATGACTTCTGAACATGCCAAACCTTGTTGTTGCCAGTTAATTACTTTTGAAGTTACTTTTGTAATGTAAAGAAATGAGGCAAACAAATTGCACATTGGAAGGATAGGAATGATTTAGAGGGACATGGGCTCAGTGCTGGCAAATGGGACTAGATTAATTTAGGCTATCTGCTCAGCATGAATGAGTTGGACCGAAGGGTCTGTTTCCGTGCTGTACATCTGTTCTAGGTTCCTCTGACAGCTTGTTCCGGATGTGCACCACCCACTGTGTAAAAAAAGTTAACCTTCAGGTCCTTTTTAAATCTCTACTTTTATTGGTCAGAGGATTGAGTATGGGAGTTGGGAGGTCATGTTGCGGCTGTACAGGACATTGGTTAGGCCACTGTTGGAATATTGCGTGCAGTTCTGGTCTCCTTCCTTTCGGAAGGATGTTCTGAAACTTGAAAGGGTTCAGAAAAGATTTACAGGGATGTTGCCAGGGTTGGAGGATTTGAGCTATAGGGAGATGTTGAATAGGCTGGGGCTGCGTTCCCTGGAGTGCCGGAGGCTGAGGTGTGACCTTATAGAGGTTTATAAAATCTTGAGGGGCATGGATAGGATAAATAGTCCAAGCCTGTTCCCTGGGGTCAGGCAGTTCAGAAGTAGAGGACATAGGTTTAAGGTGAGAGGCCAAAGATATAAAAGAGACCTAAGGGGCAACTTTTTCACGCAGAGGGTGGTACGTGTATGGAATAAGCTGCCAGAGGAAGTGGTGAAGGCTAGTACAACTGCAGCATTTAAAAGACATCTGGATGGACATATGAATAAGAAGTGTTTGGAGGGATATGGGCTGGGTGCTGGCAGGTGGGACTAGATAGGGTTGGGATATCTAGTTGGCATGGACGAGATGGACCGAAGGATCTGTTTTCATGCTGTACATCTCTATGACCCTCTGTCCCCTACAAGCCAATTTGATATCCAATTTGCTAGCTCCCTCTGGACCCCATGCGATCTAACCTTACTAACCAGTCAATCATTTGCTGAAATCCATATAGACAACATCTACCACTTCGTCTTCATGAATCTTCTTTGTCACCTCATTAAAAACTGAAACAAAGTAGTGAGACATTACTTCTCTCACACAAAGCCATGCTGACTACTCCTAATCAGCTCTTGACTTTCCAATTGCATGTAAATCCTGTCCCTCAGAATCCTCTCCAACAACTTACCCACCACTGACGTAAGCTTCACTGGTCGATAGTTCCTGATTCTTCACTACAGCCTTTTTAAAAATAATGACACTACATTACCCAACCTCATTATTTACTGCAGATTTCTTGCTTCATTTTCGCAGTTGGAAAACATGTAACTGTTGTCTCAAATGACTTTCTTTTACTTATTTCATTATCACTGATATTTTTCCTGATTTGAGCTTAGATGTTGTGTTTGAAAAGCTGTTTGTCTTTTGAGATAATTACAACCTCATCCAATTTGTTGGCCTTCCTCTTCTAGTCATTTGTGTTTGAAATCACAGCTACTGCCTATTGTAAAAGCCAGTGTGAAATTATATTTTTCTCTGATTTTAGAGGCAAGAATCCACAAGAAAAACTAGCATATGAAGCCCAGTCTCGCAAATTAAGAAAAGAACTGGCAGACCTGACAAAAGTAGAAAATTCACTAGATGATTTAATCAAAGACTGTGCTCATCAGTTATACACATTAACGGAAGATCAAGAAACTGCAAGATATCCTTTTAATTCCCAAGGAAGTTACTTCTGCTCAGAAATTCCTTACTTTGTTGAGACAATGTCAATTTGTAAAAGTAACTGTGAAGTCTGAAGCTGATGAGTTCGATAAACACAAGTTTACATCTATAAGAATATCAATTTGGGAACCCTTTATAGCTAGAAAAATCCCACAAAGGATTTGCATCCGATAGATACCAAATCATTTCTCAAAGAGAAGTAACATAATCACATCAGAAGTTGCAATAATCTGTGCAAGGCGCAAAGTGTTCGGTATAATACAGCATGGTGTCGTAATTGACTAGCCGTGTTTCCTAACACTATCTCTAGGTGGCACAAGGAACACGTAGCCCAGAAACTCCATCTGGCAGAGCTACCTCACTGTCAAGCATCAGACGCAGCTACCTTCCAACTGAAGGTATAGTCTATTGAACCAGCCCTCAAGTGATCAGTCAAGTTTCGGTAAAGTCTGTGGTACTGTATACCGTCAGTCTCACCAATTCAAGATCGTCATATACCTGCAGTGTTATGTTTATGTGTGCTAGAAGCTATATAGATACATACCCTATATATAAAATAAAAATACTCAGGACCCTGTTTTATATATTTGTGTATATGTTTCACCTTTTTCAAAAGTAGAGGCTGTGGAGACATCCAAACACAGCTCCTTTACGGCAGTGCCCTGACCAATCAGAATTTACCTGCCCGATCTGAGGATTCAGATTGCCAGTTCAATGTTCTTCCTGCATCTCCATTGTTAATTATGACCCAACCAATCAGCGCTCTCTTCTCATGCCGTATAAAATGGCGTCTTGATTTTCAAGACTGTTTCCTGTGTCCTTGCTCTGATGAAAAGATGAAAGTTATCAAATTCAATCTGACTGAGCAATATTTAAGTTCTGTACGTCCAAACATTTACCTTTGAAAATAGAACAAAGTTACTGGCTTCTGTTCAAGTAAACTTCCACTTTCCAGCCATGAGAACAGTTCTCAGTTTTAACATTACTTTCAACTGGTTGATGTAATTAGTGTTTATTTACATTTAAATTGTTTAATTAAACACTACAGTCTGTTTCAGAGTATAAGATGTGAGCCTCTGGTTAAACCTTTATATATAAAGAAGTGGTGAATAGCATTTTCATTTTTTATCAAAGTTAAGTGTACGAGTAAGTTTCTTTTATAATGTACATTGTTATTCTTTTGATGCTCCATATCAGTATGCTAAGGAATAATGTGTTTCGGAAAGAAGCGAATCTTGTGATAGTACCTAGTAGATTTTCATAGCTGCTTTATGTTTGCCTGGATATTGACCAGGATAAAGCATGCTCTGAATTATTGGATGTGATGTCTGCTTAAACAGTCATAAGGCACAGGAATGACAACCTCTCAAGCTTCTCCCTGGTAACTGATAATGAGAAAATATCTGGAAGGGTGTGAATAAAGCATGTGATTTGGATTGCAAGAATGTTGAAAGCCTTGCGGTGGGGGCTGGTGAAGGAAAACTGCAGTTAGAATACCATCGGGAAAATTGCTTTTCCTGATGCTTTATTTTCTTATAATGAGCTTTGATATTTCAGGATTAGAGTTCCAAATAGCACAGTTTCTAGGAATATTACCACAAGCAAAATAGACTTTGTGACTGGTCTTCTATGACTGACTTTGTAACGGTCAGGTTGGGTGATGAGTGATGTGGGTCTTTGTAGAGTGTGGAGATTAGCATGAGGAAGAAAACACAATTGTATTAACTGAGCCAGTTTTATACTGATGTTTATTGGATGAGATGTGAAACTAATGGAGTTCATCACTAGATCGTGTAATTGGTTTGTCACCACAAGACCAAGTTTAAAATCCAGTATCTGCCAATAGGATGAAAGTATTTGCTGACAGAAGTTTGAAAGTAAATCTCCAAAGTCTTGATCTTGTTCTTGTTCAGTTTGGTCTACCTTCTAATGTGGCATATATATATAGTAGGTCATGTGCTGATGTAATATGAAATTAAAATCATTATGTAATGTTTTTGGAATGCTTGTAAAGTTGAAGCTAAGACATATTATTTAACTGCATAGACTGGGCTTCAATGTGCATCAGACTCTATTATATCATATCTGGAAGTATATACTAAAATATTCCATTCATTGCACAACAAATGTATTTTTGTTTCATGCAGTAAAGTACATCAAACATGTTTTGAGTCACAACTGGAATCGTAAGTCTTATTGGAAAAGGCAAGGAAAGCAGAGTTGAATAGAGAAGTTTTGTGAGGTGATGAAGCAAGGTTGGAAGGGTGTATAGAGAAATATCCTGGCACAGAAAGATGCCTTCTTTTGCATCAGTATGATGTTTTCTGTACTTTTAATAAGACATTGGCCTCTTAATAAAAAGCCAACAGTGATAAATAATTTTGACTGATGTCATAACAGGATGAGGGTAAGTGTTGTATTCCACACTCAGATAGTGGAGCATGTCAGCTGATTTGTAAGAGCAATGTTGAGACCTGGAGGCCATTTATTCAGAAGGAACATCTCTCATCTCAGAGAGCACAGTCCTACTAAATAGTTTAGTTTTTCAAAGTGTATATTTGTGCTGGCATTTTATCTTGTACAGCTAAGATGTTTTCAGTAGCTAGCTAAAGAATAGAAGAAGCTAGTGGTATAATTGCATTTAAAGAAAGCTGTGGTATTATTAATTCAGTGTTTTGAGATAACCAAGCATTCAGTATTATAATTAATCTGGAGATACAAAGTATAAATGTTTGTAAAGATGCTACTCGAACCATGTTTTTCCAGTCCTTTGTTTTTATTTCAGATTTCCACCATCCAAAGTATTCTGTTCAATTCACCTTAAGTTGTAGAAATAAATGGTTTCATGTCGAATTTCAAATAAATCTTGGTATCAGTATATTGTGAAAGTCCCTGAATAAATTTTTCACATGTTTCAATTTGTTCAACTTAACAAAGGGATACACTAGCATATGTAACCTACCAAGACATACACAGCCTGCAAGCCTTCAAAGAACAAATTGTGATTGCAATCAAAGCTCCCCAAGAAACCAAATTGGAGGTACCTATTCCTAAAGAGGTAAGATGCACGTTAACCTTTTCAGTTTCTTTGGTTTGATTTATTATTGTCTTGTATTCCTGAGTATAATGAAGAGTTTGTTTTGCGAGCAGGACAGACAGATCATAATATACAAGAACAGAGATCATAAGGTGTTTAGACAGAGCGAGGCAAACAGAGTGACAGCTGCATAAAAGGTGCACAAAGGCAAGATGAACACTAGATTTTAAATTCGAGAGGTCCAATCAGCAGGGGAAAGCTATTCTTGAATCTGTTGATATGTGTGTTTGGACTTCTGTATCTTCTGTCTGATGGAAGAGAGTATTACTGGGGGGTGGGGGATTTTTGATGATGTTGTAGCCTAACCATGGCAACAAGTATAGATGGAGTGTATGGATGGGAGGATGGCTTTCATGATGATTTGGACTGTGTACATAAATTTCAAGTGTTGTTGAATTAGCAACTTAAAATGGCTCATCTCCACGGATTGGTGTCCTTCATATACTATTGGCTGATTAAGAGAAACAATGGGAGTAGTTTATGAGCAGACTGCAAACTGTCTTTTCAAGTGCATAGAAATATGTAACCCAGAGAATAGGAAACATTATGTTTTTCTAAAAATTGAACATTTCATGCAAAAGTTCTAAAAATTAACAATGACTTGGCGTTCACATTTGTTGATGAGTCAGTAATACAGATGTTGGCTGTCGAGAATGATAATATGTTCTGTTTTGCAGTACAGAGATGGATGGCTTGACTGAACACAAACATTATTCCCAGCAAAAAATAGAAGTGGAATGATTATAATCTCTGATGTTATTATTTTAACTGGAAGATTCATGCTTTAATCTCCAGATTAGCATCATCACTGCATAGTCTAAGAGCTCATGTCAATATTACATGTAGAAGTGATGAGAAAACGGTGCTATTGCACCCTCCTCCAGAATGTTCAGTTACGGGCAGCTGAAGAGCGGGGCAGAATATTTAGGGAATTCCTGGTAAGAGTTTTCATTTGCTGGAGGGAATTGGTGCTCTGGTGATACTACTCCCATGAGGGACAGTATCAGTTAAATTCAAGAGGCTTACAAGTTTCATTTCTAGCAGTAAAACCTACAGTACAAACTTGTGATTTTAAACTCAAGCTATTTGAAGTTAGAATGAGCTAAAATTGACTTCGTTGCAAATTTAATTTCTCTTGGAATATTAATGTCAAGAGGAAAGATTTTTCACTATACCCAATTAAACTGGTTTAGAACCCAAGCTGTGCAATCTAAAAGATACTGTTGTATACTGCTTGGTGCTTGTTCCTGTTGCCTCTTTCAAATTTGATATTTCAGGTAAACATCAGTTATCTTTTAGACTGAAAAGCTTATATCTGTGATTGATCACAGGTACATTTGGGGGAGTTGTAGGAATGGAGAGGTGGTTGCGGGGAGAAGTCATGTGTTTGTCCAGCATTGTGGACTGCCAAGGACACATTCTTCAGATTAATGAAGTGGCAGGCAGATTATAATGCATGGTTAACTAGAAGTTTCTGATCCAATACTTGTTTTTTTTTTAATCTATAGTTAGTTATGAGACTGGGACTTTGTTGCTAACTTTGACATTTTTTTTCCTTTTCAATAACAAAAAGTAGCAAATGGCCTGAGTTAAAATAGTGACCCAGAGTTTCTGATCTAGCAATCAGCCAAACTACCTTGAGTTTTAAGTGCAAGTTACATTTGAGCAAAACTTTGTTTTCACAATCTTTAAAGTTTTTTTTAATATAAATCATGCTGGCAGCACATCCTGCCTACATAAGCTCCTCACCCTTTGAAATAATGAAGATGCTGATCAGTTGAACCTATTTGAGAAGGTTCCTGAAATTATGATTGCTTTTCTTTGGTGTAAAAACATGAATAGACAACTTCTAATAGTATTTAGATATTGAGATTTAACTTGCTTTACTAAAAGGTAAGTCGTGTACTACTAAACTGAGTTCAGTATAATTTTTGAAATTATTTTCACTAATTTAAAATCAGGTTGGTCTTAGCTGGTGGACTAAACTCTTATTAAAGTTTTTTTTATTTGCTAAGCCAATTTCCAGTTGTACAATATTAATAAAAGTACAACAGATTACCACTGTTAAATATACCAAGTTTTTTTGTAATACAAAAAGATAAAATTACATTCCATCATAATGTTTTAAGGAATATTTTATATTTGCTATTATTGAAATTAATTTAAGTGGATACTTGAGCCATAACTTGGGAAAAACAGCGCAACTTCAATTTACATCCGGATTCCTGAACATTCTCAAAGTTGAAATTCTTCATGCCACAATCTCTCTCTCTTTATGACATTTGCATTTTATTCCGTTTCAGAATTCTAAAAAAGGTCTTTCTATTTGTGTAGGAAACTATCCAGGTTCACTTAAAAAGTACTGAAGGACCAATTGATGTCTTTGTATGCGAGGTGAAAAACCTGGAAGAACCTTTTAAAAAGGGTACAGACGACAAATCCAACGATAATAAAGGGATCTCTGCAGCTACAGATTATACAGTGACAATACCACCTGAGGAAGGTGAAGATGCTTTATGTGTATCTTATTGGATGCAGTGAACAACATTTTTACTTCATATTGTTGCATGTTAAAAATTTGATTGGTAAGTTTTTTGGTGATGATAGAAAACTTACTTAGAAATTGCCATGTATATTTTATGAATTTTGATGAAGTCAAATGTAGAAGACTAGATGATACTATAACTGTAGATTTTATAGTTCATATATAAAGAATAAGAATCTGCAAAATCTAACAATGCATTTCTCTTTAGTATTGCCGTTTTAAACAACACAGTGCAACTTCATAATTCATAACTGTATCTTGTTTGTTCTGGGAGTGACAGGTTGATTCCAGTGGGACGTAGGTTTGAACCCAATCCATGTGGTTTGTGGTAACACTTTCTCCTGTGCTGTTTACCTCAGTTACAATTTAATTCATGCTACAACAAACAGTTTCTTTAAGAAAATGTTGAAAATTTGGATTTTCATTCAGCATGCTAATTGACCTTACTACAGTTCAGGAATCTTGTGGAATATATCTTACTTTCCCTAAGCTGAGTCTCAGTAGAATATAATGATTTTGTTTTGCTTTCATATGTTTGTATACATGTTAATAGCTTTCTTGCTTAAATGATTATGTGTGAATTGAGGTAGAGTGAGTTGAGAGACCATTTGATTATGTCATCATAGCTGGCATCTCAGTCATGTTGAATGCTCTCCTTCCTCAACTTCTGCGATTCCAGCAAGAATCAGTGAGTAATGATTAGGAGTTCAAACAGCTCTGAACATGTAATTGGTTTCCAGTTAAAAATTCTATGCTCAAGTTATTTTGAGTATTTTTTATTTTAAGCCTCATCTTGTGTATCATATTTAGGGCAATAACATTAAACTATTTGATCTTCAGAGTATTTTCTTTTAACATTAGTTTTTGAACTTGGCTGATTTCCTACATTATCTTCAGATGTTTTTAAAAGCTGGATTAGTTATCTCTGGTTTCTTTACTTTCTCATCCATTACATTTCCAAAGTTAGATACTGAACGGGTTTTAGATAAAATCATTGTAAGATTTAATTTGATTATGAATCAATAATATTTATCATAACAATATGTGACCACCTGACATCAATCTAGGCGCTGGAAATAACAACTCACACAACCTGGTCTATCATGCAAAAGTTTCTTTATTATCGACTGAAGGCCTGTGCCAAATTTGAGAGAGCCAAATCTCACCTTACAGGCAATGTCTGATATTCCACCTTCACTATCCCTAGTTTATCTTGTCCCACCAACAGGACAATGTCACTAGAAGTGCTATCACAGTTGTTTACAATCAGTTGGGAATTAATGTCGTCATCATTGATACTGGATCCCTGCAAACCTCATGGCATCAGGTTAAACATAGACAAGGAAATTTCCTATGGATGGCACCTACTGCTCCACTTCCCTCAGCTGATGAATCAGTATTCCACTGTGTTGCATACCATTTGGAAGAAGCATTGAAGGTGACAGGGCTAAGAATGTACCCTGCGTGAGGGACTTTTCTGTCCATTGCCAGAATAACTTGCTCGAGCCACCACTGACTGGAATGGACATATCCTGCTAGAACGACTAGCCTGTATCTACTGCAAGTCTTGAGGTGGCCAACAAGATCTACTTAAACATATTCTCCGCCATCATATCTGTAGCAGTTGCATCTCTCCACGACCGTATTGGTAGGCATACCCATTACACAGACCTTTATAGAAATACAGTCCTGTGTTCGCAGTAATAACGATGCATGGCACTGACACCATGCTAAATAGGATATATCTAGCAACTCAAACTGGGCATCAATGAGGTGTTCTGGGCTGTCAGCAATCTGTAATCTTTATATATTCCCATTCTACCATGACATTACACAATGGGATCAACCCTGGTTCAATGAAGAATGCAGAGAATATGCCCGGAACAGCACAGATGTACCTAAAACTGAGATGTAAGCCTGTAGTGCTATAATACAGGACTGCACGCATGCCAAACAAAATGATCAGCATAAGCATTTTTTATAAGCAAGCCTTTATGTCCTAAGGTGTTAATGCAGCTCTGTACCTGATCATCAATAAGATTGCCAGCCTTGCAACATGTCCCATGTTCATCAAGAATTAATTTCCTGGCAGCCCAGGACGTAAAGAAAAGACAAAATTAGAAGTATTGTGGATCTTCTTTCTTTTTATTTTTATCTTTGTTAATTAGTGTAAACATTTTGAGGTCATTAAAATGACTGGGCAGGACAGTTATAAATGTGAAATTATGTCCTGAAATCTCAGGAATGTCTCTAAGTAGATCTGGCAAATCTAATCTGAGGGTTTTGAAAGCAGCATGGGCAGATGATTTTCTATTTCACTTTTTTCCCCACTTCACCATTGATTACCTGCTCAGTTCAAAATATCACATTGTGACCATAACCAATGCACTTGGTTAAGTGCAATCTCAGATCTAGGACAGTCTTCTATAATTCTAAGATTGAACAGGACAAGGGAAGTTATTCATCCAAAATTATTTTTTAAAAAAACTTTTTAAAATAATTTTGGATGAATAACTTCCCTTGTCCTGTTCAATCTTAGAATTATAGAAGACTGTCCTAGATCTGAGATTGTACTTAACCTAAAATTGTTGGTGTCTGACTTGAAACCAAAACTTTTTGATTCATTTGAAAGTGGTGGTGACTGAGCAAAACCAACACTTTTAAGGGTTGTCCATGAGGGATGGTCACTTGAATGCGATACTGGAGGAGTATTGGTGTAGTCAATAGTTTGGGAGAGAAGGAGTGAAGATTAGAAAATTATCACATACTTGAAGACGTATCTGAATCGAATAATGAATTGGCATTTTTGTACATTTTTATTTTTTTAAAATTTTATCCCAGAACAAAAGTTGATGTATGTAATTATGCTGCACTGAGACTATTGTGTAACGTATTGAAAAGCAGGAGCCTTCAGTGACTAGTGATAACGCATCTTTCTTACCACTGTGTCAAAACCTGCTTATAAAACCAAAAGAAAAGTGAAGTGAAGACATGCAGTTGACATGTCTTGACAAATTATGTGCAAGCAACTGAAAGCCATTTTATTTTATTGTGAATTGTAGTCTGGGTTACCTGTACAATTTATTGTAGTCTGGGTTTGCACAAATCAGAAGTATCAGTCGGTATTCCAGTTGGCAAATCTGGTGAGGAACAGTTTCAGAAAAATGTGAATTGCCAAAATTAGCCTTTTGTAAATATTTTAGATGACAAGTGTATCATGAAAAATATACACAAATTTACAGAATATCTGTGAAGTGTGTAATTTTGTCATTTGCTCTAAAATATTAAGGGTTAACTGATTTTATAATTTAAGAAATGATACCTGAAAAATTAGACTTTTTTTAATCCCATCATTGTGCAGAAAGTATTTTTCAATATAACATAAGAAAAAATAGACAATTTGTTACATTGGAATAAAATCCATTTATTGTTCATTATACAGGCTTAGGTTACCTGTACAATTAAATTTATGTCAGTGACCCTTTACCCTCTTCCAAAACTGAGAATGAAATCGTGAGATTACCTTTACCCTGCACTGAGACACCAAAGCAGCTCTATTACAAAACAAAGTCTATGCAATATAGTTTCACCATCTATACATTTGCAGGCTTTACTCTAACCCTTTATTTTTTAGTTACCTGTGTTGGGGGCGATACGGTGGATCAGTGGATAGCACTGCTGTCTCACAGCACCAGGGTCCCAGGTTCGATTCCAGCCTCAGGTGTCTGTCTGTGTGGAGTTTGCACATTCTCCCCGTGTCTGCGTGGGTTTCCTCCGGGTGCTCCAGTTTCCTCCCACAGTCCAAAGATGTGCAGGTCAGGTGAATTGGCCATGCTAAATTGCCCATAGTGCTAGGTACGTTAGTCAGAAGGAATGGGTCTGGGTGGGTTACTCTTCGGAGGGTCGGTGTTGACTTGTTGGGCCAAAGGCCTGTTTCCACACTAGGGAACCTAATCTAATCTAATTGAATTAGCTTTTCAAAAACATGAAAAGCATAATAAAATTATCTGAAACTTTTATTTTGTTCACAGATTATCTTAAAAATTGAATCTAGTAACTGGTGCTTCGTTTTTTTAAGCAAATGTTAACCTTGTAGAAGGTCCCCAGTTAGTGTCATTGGTTCCCAGAAAAGTGACACGATATGAACTGTGAACAGAGTTTTGTAAATGGGTTACATCCCTAGGGGCGTGCTTTTTGACTACAATTCCGTGCCAATACTCATGCTAATATTTTCAATTTAAGATATAGATTGTATCAACAATAAATTTATTTGAACATCAGAATGTTAAGAAAACACATATAAAGTGTGAATATTACCAAGTTGTGAAATCTTCTTTCGCTCAGTAGAATGGTTGACTGATGGTGGAGGTGGGTTTTACTGGAGGTTAGGAGGGCCGTTGGAAGGTTTTTGGAGGACATTTCCAAGAGTTGTTAAGACTCACTCCACCATCTTTTTGCAGAGGCTTTTAAATTAGTTTTCCAATGATAGATCCACTTTTGCTTTTTTTTCTCTATCTATAGAGCTCCTGTATTAGTTGACTGCATTGGTAATGTTTCTGTTCAGTCTTGAACTCTGCACTCTGCAGTCTATCTTGATCATCTTTGTCAAAGATGGCCATCATCTCTCAGCTTTTTCAAGGCATTGCCAAGTGATCTTCAGTCAAGTGATGACTAAGACCATTGTCCAGGAGGAGCAGTGATAAGATCATTTGCCGAATAATAATGAGCAAAAGTAAGATGAAAACCAATTCTTGTGTTTCCCTCTATGGAATGGTTATTTGTTGTTTGCATAACCCTCCATAGTCCCTTTTAAAATCACCAGCTGTGCTTTCATCAAGCAGCAATGTTAGGCAGTTCTTTGCTGCTCTAAGTCCTGGTACACTTCCTGCTCTTCTTGAACCACATGTCCTGGAAGACATTCGTTTCCAGAATGTTCCAGTCTACTCAACCTCAAACCCTTGCTTAGGACTAACTATCCTCCTCAATGACTTAATGTTTCACTGAAGGATTCAGCTGCTGGCATTTTTCCCTACTGTTGCAAGTTGGAACATCTTGTATATTTTGCAAACCACAATAAGTAGCATTAATCAGTTCTCTGCTTGGTCTTTAACCATGATCTTTCACAACACAATCATGCAAACAAGCCTTTTCCTGTAAAGAGCACTAAACTAAGAGATCTGATGTTAAGTTTGATGTTCACTTAAAATGGATAGTAATTTCTTATGTACTATAATTCTATCCTGAGGATATTGGCGATTGATGTTAACCTGAAATGACGTGTGGGGCAATGGTAACTGCGAACATAATGATCATTCCATCATTGTTACCCACGATATTGGAATATTTCTATTTATATATTTTAAATAGAAAGTTTGTGCAGTTGGGTTAATAAAATCTATATTAAGCCATTGTGGTTGTTTTGCTTAAACATCAAATGTAACTGTTCAAAGAATATTTTTAATTTAAAGAAGCCAAATGGCTGTCATGATATCAAGGTGGCACACTGGGACACCAGTGTGCTGTTGCATTGAGTACTGGAATGCCTTCCACCCACTCCATCTCTACTATCACATGCATTATCTGTGATCTCACTGTAACTCTGAAATGACGTGCCACATAGAGAACAGTTAAATCTCCTGAAAGGGAATGAAAATAGAAAAGTACCATCCCGAGGCTGAGTCAGGACATCGCTGCCTTCAGTTCAATCATTTGTGCCTCAAAGTATTTTTTGAATATGAGGAAATCAAAACTTAAGACTCTATCTCCATGTCAATAATTATTCAAAGCCTTACTTTGTAGACTGAGTATCCTCCCAAATGATACTGAAACTTAGTTATGTCTGTAGTCTGTAGTTAGTAGAGTTAATTCACGAGTCATGATTGCTTTTGTGTATGCTACTAAGACATTAGCAATGCAGATTTAGCCTTAAAACTTCAAATCCTTTTACATGGGCACAGTGTGAAGTAGCCTAAGGAATGCTGGGAGTTTCCCAAATGTTAAGTGTAGTAATCACTAAAATATATAAACTGTATACATAACACTTTTTTGAAAAGCCATAACTTTAAAGGATAGTGTTCAACCATTGTTTGCTCAAAATCAAGGATTTGTTAAAAGCTTCTACTTGATGGGAGGGCAGTAGAATGCTTGACTTGCCTTGGTTTTTGCCCAGAAATATCAACCTCTCACAATGCAAGAAATTATATTATCCTACTTATATCCTTTTATCCTTAAATGTACTAAGGTTTCTGTATTGTTAAGCAGTTGCTCATCCTATCAATAGGTAATAATTGAGTGCTGCAGCTGACTCACTGATGGTTTAAACTGAGAAAAGGGTAAAGTTGCATGGTAATACCTCAGTTCCTAAGTTGTAACACTATCGTTTTTACAAACAGGAATTCTTCTTTTCAGATGTTAAAATTGTGTTTGCAATCGGCAGAATTGCCACTCAGCTTATAAGTGGACATGTAATAGCACTGTACATAAAATCTCAAGATATCCTTTAGGCAGACATTTATTACCTACTTTATCAAATAAATTAAATTGGTAATAACCACAATTTATCTACATGAACTTCCTCATAACTTTGAATTTAATGATTGATTAATGTCACAGCCTGCTATTAGGTTATACAGTTATAATTTAATGTTTTTTTGACTTTTTTTGTACTGATTTATTAATATCAATAGTATGTGTTTTTTATCATTTTCTTCAGAATTGTGTAATAAAATCATATACTTGGTATCTGCCATTTCTGTGTGGTGTGACCTTTTTTAATGTTTTAATAACAGCCGTGCCGCAGCTGCAGATACATCAGTATTGTTGTCTACAGTAAAGTGACACAATTCATTTTTGTCTTTAACTTGTATGCTTTGCCCAAAGGCAGGGCCTTTGCTCATTGTCTCCTAATACTTTAACCTGAGCTGATTCCTCTGTTTGTTTTTGATCAGTGGGTGTTTGCAATGCCTTCCACATTCTTGCAGGGTAAGGAGACCGATCCAAAACGTATCTCAGCCAGAACAGAAATCAAAGCTGAGCTTTTGACTTGCATCTGAACTGTACCCTGGCTAACTGGCCCTGAAAAGAGACATGTATGGAATGGAAAAAAAGATTGATGCATCAGGGTGTTGGTATTTCGAGGTGTGAGCAGTATCACTGGGTGCAAAGCTTAGGGGTAGGTGATACAAGCATATCCAAATTTAAAATGCATTTCGCAAGAAACGTTTTGGAGTCTCCGGGTGAAAAGAGAGGGGGGAGGGGCGCGGTTTCAGAAACTCAATGTCTATTTATACTGTTCCATGGGCGGCACGGTGACACAGTGGTTAGCACAGCGCCAGAGACCCGGGTTCAATTCCCAACTCAGGCAACTGTCTGTGTGGAGTTTGCACATTCTCCCCGTGTCTGCGTGGGTTTCCTCCCACGGTCCAAAACATGTGCAGGTTAGGTGAATTGGCCGTGCTAAAATTGTCCATAGTGTTAGATGAAGGGGTAAATGTAGGGGATTTGGTCTGGGTGGGTTGCTCTTTAGAGGGTCAGTGTGGACTTGTTGGGCCAAAGGGCCTGTTTCCACACTAAGTAATCTAATCGTAAATATTTGTAAATTAGGATTGCATTCTTAAAATGCTCACCTGAATATCGACATTTGTATTGTTTAAGGTTTGAAACATGTAAAAGTAGTTAATGTCAGAAATCAAAATAAAGTTAGAAATGGTAGTTATTTTATATTTCTAAGTTTTAATAGGGTCAAAGTTACTACTTTTATTCAAATATATTAAAACTTTCTATTTTTAAAAAAAGTGTTTTCACTTAATTACTATTTCATTTTTCCTTTAAATTCAGTTGATTCATTTTAGGGATATTACAGAGGTTGCAGAAATAACTTATGAAAACGTTTCCAGGAATGAGGGATTTTGTAGGTAGATTAGAGACATTGCACTGTATTTAAAGGAGAAGGTTTAAAGGACATTGGATAGAGGTATTCAAAATCTTGAGGGTTTGGACAGAGTAGATCAGAAGACCATGAATGGGAATGGTTTCGAGGGATTTGGCCAAACACAGGCAAATGGGACTAGTTTAGTTTGGGAAACTTGTTGGCATGGACAATTTGGATCGAAACCTCAGTTTCTGTGCTGTATGACTGTGACCATGACTTTGTAACTGACTAAATTGTTCCCATCAGCAGGTTGTATGTAGTGTGTCTTTGCATCTGTAATGTGTACTACCTTACAGTATAGTCAAGCAAGATTCAATTGTGATTTTCCAAAAGAATTAGGTAATTGGAGAGAGAAAAATTACAGGCCTATAAGGAAAGGGCTAGGATGAAATTGGCTGAAATACTCTTGCAGATTCATGGTACAAGACCAAGTGGCCTGTCATACAGTATCTGTTCTATGATTAGATAAAACATTTAAATGAATATAACTAATCTATGCATGTATACGCTAACAGATTTAATACTTACATTTACGAATAATATACCAGTAAGGAACAACAGAGTTTCCAGAGCCACAAAATTGAACGAAAAATACTAGAGAAAGAACAATGAGCAGAAATAGAAACTGATTTACCAGAACTCAAGTGGTGTAATTTAATAGCGCTTTAATCTCCCACTGAAATCACTGAACAAGTAGCTATCATAATCGAGACAGGTTTGGATCAATGTTCTGGTAGAATGGGAGCCACAATTGATTCCACACAAATCTATCATAACAGTGGTGCCGACCTTTTGTTGTCAGGGAGGTTACTGCATGAGACAGCTATAACTTTCTGCTGTGGTGGGCATGGTTTTATTTGATTCTGGATCAGTGGTGCTGGAAGAGCACAGCAATTCAGGCAGCATCCGAGGACAGGCAAAATCGACGTTTCGGGCAAAAGCCCTTCATCAGGAATAAAGGCAGAGAGCCTGAAGCATGGAGAGATAAGCTAGAGGAGGGTGGGGGTGGGGAGAGAGTAGCATAGAGTACAATAGGTCAGTGGGGAAGGAGATGAAGGTGATAGGTCAGGGAGGAGAGGGTGGAGTGGATAGGTGGAAAAGGTCGGACAAGTCCGGACAGGTCAGGGGATCGAGTTTCTGGAGGTTAGAAGCTAGGATGAGGTGGGGGAAGGGGAAATGAGGAAACTGTTAAAATCCACATTGATGCCCTGGGGTTGAAGTGTTCCGAGGCGGAAGATGAGGCGTTCTTCCTCCAGGCGTCTGGTGGTGAGGGAGCGGCGGTGGAGGAGGCCCAGCACCTCCATATCCTCGGCAGAGTGGGAGGGGGAGTTGAAATGTTGAGCCACTGGGCGATGTGGTTGATTGGTGCGGGTGTCTCCTCCTGGGAGCAGATACGGCGGAGGCGGAGGAATTGGGAATACGGGATGGCATCCACCATAGAACACACCAGATGGCCTCCTTCTTTAGAGACCGCAATTTCCCTTCCCACGTGGTTAAAGATGCCCTCCAACGCATCTCATCCACATCCCGCACCTCCGCCCTCAGACCCAACCCCTCCAACCGCAACAAGGACAGAACGCCCCTGGTGCTCACCTTCCACCCTACCAACCTTCGCATAAACCAAATCATCCGCCGACATTTCCGCCACCTCCAAACAGACCCCACCACCAGGGATATATTTCCCTCCCCACCCCTCTCCGCCTTCCGCAAAGACCGTTCCCTCCGTGACTACCTGGTCAGGTCCACGCCCCCCTACGACCCACCCTCCCATCCTGGCACTTTCCCCTGCCACCGCAGGAACTGTAAAACCTGCGCCCACACCTCCTCCCTCACCTCCATCCAAGGCCCCAAAGGAGCTTTCCACATCCATCAAAGTTTTACCTGCACATCCACTAATATCATCTATTGTATCCATTGCTCCCGATGCGGTCTCCTCTACATTGGGGAGACTGGACGCCTCCTAGCAGAGCGCTTTAGGGAACATCTCCGAGACACCCGCACCAATCAACCACATCGCCCAGTGGCTCAACATTTCAACTCCCCCTCCCACTCTGCCGAGGATATGGAGGTGCTGGGCCTCCTCCACCGCCGCTCCCTCACCACCAGACGCCTGGAGGAAGAACGCCTCATCTTCCGCCTCGGAACACTTCAACCCCAGGGCATCAATGTGGATTTTAACAGTTTCCTCATTTCCCCTTCCCCCACCTCATCCTAGCTTCTAACCTCCAGAAACTCGATCCCCTGACCCGTCCGGACTTGTCCGACCTGCCCAGCTCCTTTTCCACCTATCCACTCCACCCTCTCCTCCCTGACCTATCACCTTCATCTCCTTCCCCACTGACCTATTGTACTCTATGCCACTCTCTCCCACCCCCACCCTCCTCTAGCTTATCTCTCCATGCTTCAGGCTCTCTGCCTTTATTCCTGATGAAGGGCTTTTGCCCGAAACGTCGATTTTGCCTGTCCTCGGATGCTGCCTGAATTGCTGTGCTCTTCCAGCACCACTGATCCAGAATCTGGTTTCCAGCATCTGCAGTCATTGTTTTTACCATGGTTTTATTTGAGTTGAAAATGTGTTGCTGGAAAAGCGCAGCAGGTCAGGCAGCATCCAAGGAACAGGAGAATCGACGTTTCGGGCATGACCTCATTCCTGAAGAAGAGCTTATGCCCGAAACGTCGATTCTCCTGTTCCTTGGATGCTGCCTGACCTGCTGCGCTTTTCCAGCAACACATTTTCAGCTCTGATCTCCAGCATCTGCAGACCTCACTTTCTCTCAATGGTTTTATTTGAATTTGATAATGATGTTCATAACCAGTTGTGCTCAGTTATTGTCATTTTTCCTCAACTGTTAATGTTGATTATTAAAGTACATATAGTCAGGAAAATTCTCAGTCAGTTATTTCTGAGAGCCAGAGAAGATTCCATTTTGTGATCATCTAACATCTGAAGTTGTAACTGTTCATTATTATCTTCTGGCTTTTGTGATGATGTGACAAGGTTATGTTGTGCTTTATTTTTTTTTCAGAGAGGTCGTAAAAGACACAGAGTCCAAAAGGTCTAAGTTGAAGGGTTTTAGGGCCAATTTGATTACAGCTAACAGATACTGCCTCAGAAAATGGCTTTTAAGTTTTTTTTTAAAACTTGTACAATGTAAGGGGAGTGGTCAGTTCTCCCAGCTCTGCTTTACTCTGGTTTGGTCTAGCTAAACACTGGAAGCTGTCAGGCAGTTGTGAAGCTGCTGGACCCAAAGAAGCAGGTCCATGCTGAACCTCCCCCTCTCTGACATCTCTCCTGTAAGACCCTGTGTTTGATTTTACCCTTTTTGCCAAGGGGTATTTACAGGGATTGTAGCAAGTATTTGGAACAGCATCATTAAGTTGGGATAATCTGTTGGGTTTCCAGATAGGTTGTTATTCTGTATTCTGTTCTCTTGTTTCATTTGGTAATCTTGTAAATAAATTCTGTTTTGTTTAAAACTAAGTAGTTTTACCAGCTGCATTACTCCTGGAATATCCACTTTACATCTGCTTAAAACAACTAACAAAGGTAGGGTCTGGGCTACTTTCTTGAAGTGTTTTGAGGGGGTCTGGCCTGGTCCATAACACTTTGATATATTATAGATGCCTGAGAATTATTTTCAGCAATCAAATTTGCATATCAAATGTATAATCATTGAATAATTAAATTAATATCCAAAATGGCATGATGACCATGCTGTTTAAACATTTACAGAATTGAATCTTTTCTAATTTCTTTCCCTACACTTCTAAACTTGGCAATTCTTGCTATCGCGCAACAGCACGAAGGCAAAGAGAAGGATAAAATTCGGGGCTTTGAGAACTTGGTGCAAAAGGGAGGGAAAGGAAGATAATAAAAGCAAAAGGTGGAATGAGAAGTTACAGAATCAAACCTAACACTAGAGCACCAGTCCACTTTACGTTGCTGCCCTCAGAATGGAGCCATATGTAGCTGAAGGCTTTACCAGTGGGGAGGAAGGGAATACAAAATAACATTTTCAATAGATTTGGAATTCAATCATTAAAACCACATTGGCTTTTGCAACGTAAAAAAAATCAAATTAAAAGCACCCAAACAAAATAGCTTTGTTTTAAGTCACTCCGATCTTTAATTTATGTTGCAGCATATTGTTGCTCCTTAATAAAGTAGAATGTAATACATTTGCCATCCAACTGGGTCCAGTGCGAGAGTTTGAAACTTTTGTCTGTAGATTTCTCAGCTTCACTTTGTTATCTCCAAAAATGTGAGAAAAACCCATAACACAAGATTGTCAGCAGATGGTGCCACATTCCTCAAATTATTGCGTGCAGGAGCTCATGGTAGAGAATCACAGATAATTTGAATGGTGTGTCCCACTGTCACCTCATCACCTCAACTAAGATCAACAGCTTTAATTATGCAAAGACTCTTCACTAGATTCTTTTTTCTAATACATGATATGCAGATTGTGGTAGGAACAGAGGGCAATGCCCATTAATTGCAGGAATAGAGTACTGATTTACTTTCATTTCACCCCAACTGTTGGCAGTACATTCTGGGATGTGGCAGTTAAAAACACAGAATTTAGAGGCATACAGCATAGAAACAGACCCTTCGGTCCAACCAGTTCATCCTGACCGTAATCCCAAATTAAACTAGTCCCACCTGCTTGTGTTTGGCACATGTCCCTCCAAATATTTCTTATTCATACACTTATCCAAATGTCTTTTAAGCATTGTAACTACCCAGATCCACCACTCTCTCTGAAAGTTCATGCCACACACTCGCTACTCTCCATATTTGTCTTGTAAATCTTTCTCCTCTCACCTTTAAAATATCTGCAGCAGTCTTGAAATTCCCCCACTCTAGGGAAAAGACACCATATCTCATGATTTTAGTTAATCTTACAGAGGTTTATATCAACCTCATACGCTCTGATGAAAAAACTCCCAGCTTTTAAAGCTTCTCCTCATAACTCAAATCCTCCATTCCTGGCAACATCATGGTAAATCTCTTCTGAACCCTCTCTAGCTTAATAATGTGCTTTCTATAACTGGGCAACCAGGACTCTACATAGTACTCCAGAAGAACCTAACCAACATCCTGTACAACGTCAATATAATGTCAGAAAATGAAAATAAGTGTGCTCCCACCGTTAGATTTCTTCTAATGGAGGGAGGGAAACTTAGAAGGGCAACTCCAAACATTCAGGCAAGGACTTAATTAGGAACTGTGATCCTGTATTTGGATAATTCTGCCTCATCTGCAGTCTGTCCTTGCCTCTTCTGAAATCACAACATCTTTCCCACTTCCAGAATTAAATTGGTTAAATTGGAAGGTTTCCTCATGAGAGAGGAATCCTGCCAATTAATCGGCATGAATATTCGGTTCCCTAGAGCCATGACAATGGAACTGGAGCTGCTGCCCTAATGGAACTCACGGGAAAATTCTCCAGCAACGTTTGATGTAGGTATCCGCGATGTTCTGTCCTAATGCTTTTTCTCTGTATTTGCCTGAAGGAGTACAATGACACTTAGTTCCACTGGTATCTGTATAAGCAGAGCCCAGGATCTTTACTGATGGTTATTCATTGCTCCCTGTGCTATTAATCTAGTGTTCCCCATGCATCAATCCTTGATCCCTCCTTATTTACATCTACATCAATTTTCCCACACACTCTGACAATACTTGATTCTACCTAACCACTATCTCTCTCGATCCTTCCAACTATGTTGGTTTCTTCCGGGTGCTCCGGTTTCCTCCCACAAATCAAAAATGTGCAGGTTAAGTGAATTGGCCACGCTAAATTGCCCGTAGTGTTCGGTGAAGGGGTAAATGTAGGGGAATGGGTCTGGGTGGGTTGCGTTTTGGCGGGTCGGTGTGGAGTTGTTGGGCCGAAGGGCCTGTTTCCGCACAGTAAGTAATCTAATCTAATCTATGTCATTGGGCTATATATCTGATGTTTAGTCCTGGAGGAGTCACTCTTTCCCCAATTAAACATTAGGGGAATATGTCATCACCTTCAACACATGCTCAAAGTCTACTGACTTGTTACTAATTCTGTACCTCTCCCTAGCTACTGTCTCAAGCTGAATTAGGGAGCCCTGAGATCTGAATTAATTCTTTGCTGGATTTCAAACCCATCATCTGCTGCTGAACCCCTCATATCTATATCCATATTCAAGTATCTCAATGTATTCCTGGCTAGTTCCCTATCTTCTACCCTCCATAAACTAGAATTCAATCAAATGGGGGAGGTGATGGACTAGTGGTATTATTCCAGAGAACCAGGTAATGTTCCAGGGTCCCAGGTTTGAATCGTCCCATGGGCAGATAGTGGAATTTGAATGTAATAAAAGTCTGGAATTAAGTATTTAATGATGACCAGGAAACCATTATTGATGTTGGGGGAAACCCATCTGATTCTCTAATGTCCTTTCGGGAAAGAAACTGCTTTCATTACCTGGTCTGGCCTACATGTGACTCCAGATCCACAGCAACATGGTTGACTCGTAACTGCCTGATGGGCAATAAATGCTGACCTAGCCAGCGATGCTCAAATTCACATGAATGAATATATTTTTAAAAATCCTCCTCTGTCCATGTCCTAAGCCATACCAAGTCATTTGCAATCATCATCCCATGTTCACTGATCCATGTCAGCTGTTAGACACCCCAAATTAAAAATTGCCATTCTTGCAACTAGATATCTCCCTGGCGTCATCCTTCCTATCACTCTTTACTTTGGTTTTACAACACTCTAAGAACTCCACATTCCTCTGACCCCGACCGTTCTCTAATCTCTTTGCCCATTGATGCAAGTCCTTCTAACTGTCCAGCCATCCCTAACTCTGAAGCTTGCTCCCTGAATCTCTTTGCCTGTCCAGTTCGCTCTCTTCCTTTAAGACCAAGTTATTGTCTCTTTCAATTCTATCACTTTTACTGATTTCATTCTTGTTATGCACTTGATAATGTTTCCTCTTTTAAAGACATCATAAAATACCTTTGTTCACCTTCATTTCACATGATATCTGGAAAACTCTGTAACACATTTAATAGTAGATGGTGATGTGTTCTCATTTGATCAAGCTACGCTCAACATTAAACTTCTCAAATCCCACACCTTAAAACCAATTTAAGTTCTTTGGAAGCGCAGTCACTATTGTGGATTGAGTTGTCTCATCTCATCCTCCCACTATTTTAGCTAAATAGTCTCTACAATGGGAACTGAATATTTCCAATCCTTTATTATGCATATTACCATCTTTTGGAATCCTCAAATAAAGCTAGCAGTACTTAATAATAATTGCAAGTGATCGCAATACTTTTTTAATGGAAGAAGAGACAAGTGTAATGTAACTTCAGGTGCTGTCACCAATACCTTGCATACCACCAGATGACAGTTTGCCTGCCTTTGTTTTATTATTCACTCAGGATGTGGATGTCACGTTATTGCCCGTCCCTAGTTGCCCTTGTGAAGGTGATGGTGAGGTGCCTTCTTGAACAGCAACAGTGAGGGAACGGCAATATGTTTCCAAGTCAGGATGGTGATTGGCTTGGAGGGGAACTTGCAGGTGATGGTACCCCATCTGTCTGCTGCTCTTGTCCTTCTAGATGGAAGTGGTTGAGAGTTTGGGAAGGTGCTGAGATTTTCTGTGATGCATTTCTGTGGTGAGTGTAGATAGTACACTCTGCAGCGACCAGGTGTTGGTGGTGAAGGGAATGGATGCTTTTGGATGTGGTGCCAATCAACTGGGCTGCTTTGTCCTGAATGGTGTCAATCTTCTTTAGTGTTGATGGAATTGCATCCACCCAGGCAACTGGGAAGTATTCCATCACCGTTCTGACTTGTGCCTTGTTTATGGTACAAGTTAGGATTGTTAACTACATAATAGCTACAAAGGAAAGTCTTTTTCCTAATGGAAACCAAATCCTTTCTTTTTAGTGATAGGCTCACATATGAGGTTTTAGTATCTTCATATTTCTGCCAATATTTAATAGAGCAAACAATTCATAGCTCCTTGAATGTGGAGTCACAGGTAGATAGGATAGTGAAGAAGGCATTTGGTATGCTTTCTTTTATCGGTCAGAATATTGAGTACAAGAGTTGGGAGGTCATGTTGCGGCTGTACAGGACATTGGTTAGACCACTGTTGGAATATTGTGTGCAATTCTGGTCTCCTTCCTATCAGAAAGATGTTGTGAAACTTGAAAGGGTTCAGAAAAGATTTACAAGGATGTTGCCAGGGTTGAAGGATTTGAGCTATAGGGAAAGGCTGAACAGGCTGGAGCTGTTTTCCCTGCAGCGTTGGAGGCTGAGGGGTGACCTTATAGAGGTTTACAAAATCATGAGGGGCATGGATAGGATAAATAGACAAAGTTTTTTCCCTGGGGTCGGGGAGTCCAAAACTAGAGGGCATAGGTTTAGGGTGAGAGGGGAAAGATATAAAAGAGACCTAAGGGGCAACGTTTTCACACAGAGGGTGGTACGTGTATGGAATGAGCTGCCAGAGGAAGTGGTGGAGACTGTTACAATTGCAACCTTTTAGAGGCATTTGGATGGGTATATGAATAAGAAGGGTTTGGAGGGTATGGGTCGGGTGCTGGCAGGTGGGTCTAGATTGGGTTGGGATATCTGGTCAGCATGGACGGTTTGGACCGAAGGGTCTGTTTCCATGCTGTACATCTCTGAGTCTATTATAGTTTGAAACTTGCACTCTCAAGGTGACCCTTCTTAAGCAAGAAAATAGATCAGAGTTTATGGACTGATGTAAGAAAATATTCAACAGTAATTGTCTGGACACATTTACTTTCTCATCTTAGCTTGAAAAGTTATCCTCCTCAAGGAAGATGGAATGCAGCAAGCCTTATTGGACAAGACGACACAAGATTGGCTCCAGTGTTGCTAAGGTGATCAGAGTCTCTTGATGCCTCAAGAGAAAAGTGACTTTGATTGCTAAACATTTGGCAGGAGTGCAGGACTCTGCCAGAATTCTGAATTCATGGCATTCACCCATGCAAATAATTTCTTCTAACGAAAGTACTAATAAATTTTCCACATGTCTGGATATTCCATGACAAATGTGTTTGTGACCACAAAGAACTTCCAGATGATTCTATTTTAGTTAAAAAGAGCACAATCACTTTTTTCTCCCCCTCTGGCAGAGGCTCAATTGTTACTTGCGCCAGGCTTTTTAATTTTCAAACATTGCTACTGGACTTTTGAAATTGTGGAACAAGTTAGAATGAGTGGCTGCATGTCAACTTATTTTAACTTAGCAAACCCATAGTTTACTATCAGCAAAGAAGCTAGCGTGTTTTTAAAGAAAACTGCAGAGAGATTCAGCATTCTCTGTGATGAGGCTCATTGTAGTATTCCTCAGTGATTCACAGTGTCAAAACTGCCGTCACAGCAGCAAGCACTCATCACATTAAACAATGTTCACAGACAGACAGCCAAAAAAGCATTCACAATTAATCCACCTGATAAAAATCTTACAGGTGCTGAAATACAGGTTACCCTCATGGAATTAAGGTCGAAGCTGAAATATAATAAGCAAGATTTTTTTTTTAAATGTCTAAGTGTTGTTTAAAAAGCACAGTATGTAATCATAATGGAGAAATTTATCATCATTCTATAATTTTTTTTCAGGGCTGCTTTAGTTATTCAGCAATAACTAGCATGGTGGCTCTGTGGTTAGCACAGCTGCCTCACAGCACCAGCATCCCAGGTTTGTCTGTGTGGAATTTATAGATTCTCCTTGTGTCTACGTGGATTTCCTCTGGGTGCTCCGGTTTCCTACTGTCCAGAGATGTGCAGGTTAGGTGCATTGACCATTCTAAGTTGTCCAGGAGTGTGCAGGCTAGGTGGATTAGCCATGGGAAATGCAGAGTTACAGGGATAAGGTAAAAGGTTGGGTCTGAGTGGGATGCTCTTCAGTGGTATGGACTTGATAGGCTAAATGGCCTGCTTCAATAGTGTAAAGATTCTGTGATTATTTAGATAGTTAGACACCTATTCACACCTCGTAGACAAGAACGTTTTCTGAGGTTTCTAACAGTGATTTTAATATGAAAAAGCAGAAATTCTCATCAGATCAATTGATTTTGCTGATTGCCATTTCTGGGGGTTTTGTGTAAGGGCTTCAAGATCCTGGAGCAACCTTGCAACAATGTCACAGAGCTGCTCCTCACTTGGCACAAATAATACAATATGGGTGAAGTTTGAAAAGAAAAGAGAAGAACATGAAAAGATATACATAAGCCTGAAGTCTGGTCAGGTGAATGTCAGAAATATGCACAGAGAAGCATGTAGACTAGAGCAACTAGCTTAAGGACATTCTTGATGGTGCCTTCTTCTCATTCAGCCGTTCTTCATTCCAAACCTATGGACATGGGCATAAAACCACACAGCAATTGAGATGAAAGGGGCACCCACACGCAGCCTGTTGAAGAATAATGAAAGACAGTTGCAAAACTTCAGGATTTGCATTATATTTTGTATATTATATTTCATATAATGAAGGCATGGTCAGATTCAGAGTGGAAATGGTAATAGATGTGACAGTGCATTGTCAAATAGCCCACAAATTGAAGATCAGTTTCTCAACTATTCTAAACCCATTAATCCACACTGTACAGACATCTACTGCATTAAACCTGTAGAACTGACACTAAATTATATTCTCTATCCAATTGTCTCTTTCCCTAGGCCAGGTGTATGACCTCCATTTCCTTTACAGAGTGGGAACTGTTTAGGAAATGGGAGTAATCCATGTCATGACTTGCAAATATCTACAGCCAGCCAGCTGAGGTTATGTCTTTCTAGTTGGCAACTAGATTATATCTGACATCAGAGGTATCAGAACATGTCTGAACAGGTTGATTAAAATGTCTAATTCTACACCAACAGAAAGTCTCAATAAGACATTGAAAGGAGCACAGGTGATAATGTACTACAGCGATCATTTCCTAGCTCTGGAACAGCAATTCAGAATTTTCAGAGATCCAGCAATTGATGGCTCGTCCAGAGGTAGGGCCACACCGATTCCTGTCTGTCATTGAAGTGTGACATAAGATTCTTGAGCAGGTTGGTTTAAAAAGTAATGGAAAGGAGAGTGGGTGTTAACACTCTACCTCAACTATCAGCAGCACACACAACATGCTAATGACCAATCTTTATTTTGTTTTCCAAAGTTCCTCTAGTTTGAACAAATATTAAAAACCAAAACCTTCAATGAATTTACTCTTGGCTATACTGCAGAATTGCTCAATCTGCTGTCAAACTGCTTTTAGTCTCCACTGGTATTGTACTGAATCAACCACTGAAAGTTGTACTAGAGCACCCCCAGCTACAATCTTCATCTTATTTTGCCTCTGTAAGAAAACGGTCGACTCCTGCTAAGTGCTCCCCAATGCCGACTCATCTGTCTGGTAGCAATGTAAGTCATAAATGTTCTCATTGTCTGTGCTTGGAGTTTTTGTCAGGCATTAAGAATATGAAATATATGCTCAGAACACCACAAAAAGAACACCACATCATTTGGAAAGTTATGGTTATGTAATGCTCACTACATGCCTGTATTCAGACAAAGATAAAGAATTTTACTTTAAGAAAATAGACATGAGCAAAAATGAATCTGTGAGGAATTTATTTTAATTTTGATGAAGTGCTTTGCAATTTTAACCCACAATGGAAAAGATATGAAACCCTTGTTGCCATTCAGGCCCATCTCATTTGCCAAAATATACCTTATTTCCTTATGCTGCTTTCTTTGCCCCAATGCTACCCCGACCCTTCTCCAACGACCTTCTATCATCAACCAGCCAACAATTAACCTTGCTAGGTGATGACTATAGAATAGCTATTGAAGCACATAACAAAGTGGATTATTTTCTATTTGCTCATAGGATGTGTGAATTGCTGGCTTCATCAGCATTTCTTATCCTTCATGATTGCCCCTGCACAAATTTCCTCAGGGTATTGTCCTCAGATCAGCTGCTTCACGAACAACCTTCCCTCTGTCATAAAGTCAGATTTTGGGATTTTATCGGCACCGAGCTGAATTAGACCAGCCATATAAATATTGTTGCTGTAACTGCAAGTCAGAGATTGGGCATTCTGCAGTGATTAACTCACCTCCTAACTCCCCAAGGACTGTCCACTACCTTCAAGGTGCAAGACTTACATTAATCAACACTTGGGAACTATTCAAAACACTTTAGAGCCAATTCATTCCTTTTTTTTGAAGTACAATCACTGTTTTAGGAAATGTGCCAGCTGTTGCTGAGTAAGTGCCATTTGATCATCACTTGTTCATCACTTTGCTGATAATTGAGGGTAGACTAATGGGATGAATTAAAGTGTTTTTTCCTGTTTTCCATGGACAGAATGGTCGAATCCCCAAAGGGTGCCCACCATCTACAATGTAAAGGTTAGGAGTGTGATGTAATACTCTCCACTTATCCCACAAATGAATGCAGCTGCAACAACACTCAAGAGGATTGACACGATCAGGACAATGCAACCTACTTCACTGGCAACTCACTCATAACTTTAAACATCAATTTCTCCCAGGTAGCAAAACTGAACTTCATAAGAAGCATTACTACAGCTACTCGCCAAGGCTTCCTTGACAGTTCCTTCCAAGCCATGAGGAAGGACAAGGGCAGCAGATGCATAAAAAACCCTGAATTCTACAAGGTCCCTTTCAAGCAATACATCATCCTGACCTGGAAGTGTGTCACCATTCCTTCACTGTCACTGTCAAGTATTTGGGGTACCTTTCCCAACAGACTGCAGTGCTTCAAGAAAGCAGATCCCTGCCACTTCCACGAAGGCAATTAGGGATGGGCAGGACATGCTGGCCTTGCTAGCATTATTTTTATTCCATCAACAACCAAAAAGAATTGTTGGATAAATGTTGATTTTTTAGCTGTACTCGAAACAGTTTGGCTAGCGTCATGACTAATTGCACAGCAAACATCTTCATTACAATAGCTTGAATATTGGCATGGCTGGTAGCCTTTCCTATATTCCGCACCTTCACCTCTTTCTTTATATTACACTGAGTGATTTGAATTGGCTCAAAACTGAAATATTTTATGCTGGCAACATCACAGGGAAGCCAAGTTGGATCATAGCACTTTGGCTGAAAGTTGTTGCAGATGCTTTTCGGTCTTGTACAAACTACATGTTTCGCTAGCCAGGAATACAGAGGCTCGAACAGGATATTCTTCCCCTAAAGCCCTTTTTAATTAGATTATAGCCGATCTCTGTCACAATTTGATGGGTTAATGTGTTCATGCGGTGAACAGAAGTATTATGCAACATGTGCAAAAACAAATACTCCTTTTCTTTTCTGTACAAGTTCACTCGCACACCTTTTCTTTTTGCCTATGTAGTACTTTATTTGTAAGATAGCCATTTGGTGACCATTAGAGCATTTCTCGTTACCAAAACCTTCATCTTAATCTTAGTTTTCTATTTTGAACGTCATACATATAATAAGGATTATGTTTTTTTCTGATGCAAAGCAAAAGTTGTTTCTGTGCACACGAAAGTGTCGGCTGCAGGTAATGGTTTGTATAATGTTTCAGAAGAAAAATACAGTTCCTGATCGTTTAATTATTCCTCTCTCAGTTAGATACGTGGGTGATGAATATAACCAGCCAACCTTCAATATAACCAGCCAGTCTATTTTTTTCCTTTAATATTTGGTGAATGGAGTGAGCAGTTAGGTATTAGCTATTTTATTTGTGGAAGCCAGTCAGTGAAGACTGTAACTGGAGTCTTATCTTTACAGACTTTTTTACAAACTTTATTTACAAAGATATACAATACAAACATTCATCTCCTTATCCAAGTTGATCTACAGTTAATGTCTGCCCATGTACGATTAAATAACAGAATTATTAAACAATTAACATTAACTGTGAATTGGAGCAATTAAGACAACTGATTTTTGAAGGATTTTTCAGGATTTTGAAGAAGGTTTTCAAGATAATAGAAAGATGAAGATGAGGAAACTAGTTTGGAAGAATTCCCGAGAACAAGGATGTGATGGGTGAAGGCTCTGTCACCAGTTGTAGAGACCATTAAAGAACAGGTGAACAGCATTTCCAGCTCAGAAGATTCAAGAGTATAAACTTGGAGGTAAGACTGGAGGAAATTACAGAGACAGTATTAAGTGAGACTTTGGAAGCATTGTTACTGAATTTTGAAATCAATGCATTGGGGCTGTGAAATAGTCAATGCCAGTGAGGAGGTGAGTGAAGTTTAACATGGACTAGGACTCAGGAAGTCAGTTTCTTGAAGAGACTTCTGGTCAGCATTGTCCACCCACGTTGAACGCAATGGACAGGATGAAGAAAACAATCCACAACATGGAATCACCATGAGCCAAACTCACTGAAAAATGTCAAGAGCTTACACATGGCCTCACAATGAAGCAGATGCATGGCATGGAGATGTGGAAGCAACCATCAGAGAAATCTTGAATTTCTCAGAGATATCACAGAACACAAGTAACATCCGCAAGGCCCATGGGGAAAGAAATATAAAGCAGACCGTCCCCAGAGAATTCTGAGAGGGAGGATCTACAGGCATTTGGAGAGGCAAGGATTCATTTCAAAGAGTCAGCATGGCCTTGAGCATGGGAAATCATGTCTCATGAATTTGTTTGAGCTTTGAAGGGGTATCTAAGAAAGTAGATGAGGGCAGTGCGACAGATGTTGTCTACATGGACTTTAGCAAGGTCTTTGACAAGGTACTGCATGGTGGGTTTTTGAGTAAGATTAAATATCATGGGATCCAGGGAGAGCTGGCCAATAGGATGCAAAATTGACTTGAAGGTAGAAAACAGAGAGTAATGGTAGAAGGTTGTTTTTCAAACTAGGACCTGTGACCAGCAGTGTGTCACAGGTCCAGGTAACAGGCTGTGGAGGGGGTTGTACCTGCTGACTGTCTGCCCCTCCTCCACAATTATGTTCATGCCCTGGTGTCCTTGGAGAGGGAGTATGCAGTGGCCATGAATGCTCTCAATGCCTTTAGAAAAAGATGGGCACCACTGGGGATACAGTGCATTATTTGTGCCATCCCACTCTCCCTACTCCCCCTCACTTTGATGGCTAGTATTGCCTGTAACATTTGGCTGCATAGGTGTTCTACCGGTGGCGGTTAATCGTGGGAAAAAAATGTCAAGGTGATTTAGTGATAGGAAAAAGCATTGTTCAGCACTTCTGGATTTTTTAAAAACACAGATCCAGGGGTCTCTTTGTGTATCTTCTCTTGGGCCTAGCCACATTAGCTATTAATAGACAGTGGGCTGGGGAGGGGGGTCATATCTGCCAACTGTCTGCCCCTCTTCCTTGGTTACATTCTTGCCCAAGTGTCTTTTGAGAATGAGCACACAGCATTCACCAATACTCTCAACAGAGGACAGCACTGCAGGAGGTAGCATGCTTTATCACCACCCCAACTCCATTTTGATTTAGCCCTTTCCCTATCTCCCTTTAGCTCTCTCTATGTCTCCCTCACCATTGATGGTTTGCATTGGCCTTAGTGGACTTTGACTGGAACTATTCAGTTGGCTATACAGTTGGTGATTTAAACTGGAAAAAACATACCAGAGTGATTTGGAGATGGGAAATACGTTCAGTTGTGTGTCATAACAAACTGGATATATAAAAATAAACTAACTGTCCCAAGTTGGGAATAGCCTTTTGTATGCGATGCGTCATGGCTCTATTTTGGTGTTCAACGATAAATAATTTTCCTTTCCAGACGGGTTTCCTGAGTTATCACAAGGAAGAGCGAAATTCCTGTTACTCTACAAGAATGTGTTGGTGTATTCACAGCCACAAACAAAAATGAAAAAGACAGCTTTACTGGTAACACAAAAAGAAGAAGCAAGCTGAGCTGTACTGAAATAGAGGATCAAAATTTCTTAATACTAAGCAATGAATTAGGCAGTAGCGATAAATGGCAAAAATGCAAATATTAGTTGAATCTTAGTTCATTAGAAAGTTAACTGATCTCAGCTGAGGGAGTGACATAGAAACTAAATATGGTCTCACAGACTTTGGCTGGGAAAGAGAAAGTTAGTCATTGTTTCCTGTTGGAAGGTGCATTTCAGTTGAGGATTGCATTGGCTTGTCAATTATAGAGTCATAGAGTCAGAGAGATGTACAGCATGGAAACAGACCCTTCAGTCCAACCCGTCCATGCTGACCAGATATCCCAACCCAATCTAGTCCCACCTGCCAGCACCCAGCCCATATCCCTCCAAACCCTTCCTATTCATATACCCATCCAAATACCTTTTAAATGTTACAATTTTACCAGCCTCCACCACATCCTCTGGCAGCTCATTCCGTACACATACCACCCTCTATGTGAAAAGGTTGCCCCTTAGGTCTCTTTTATATCTTTCCCCTCTCACCCTAAACCTATGCCCTCTAGTTCTGGAATCCCCGACCCCAGGGAAAAGACTTTGCCTATCTACCCTATCCATGCCCCTCATAATTTTGTAAACCTCTATAAGGTCACCAATCAGCCTCCGACGCTCCAGGGAAAACAGCCCCAGCCTGTTCAGCCTTTCCCTATAGCTCAAATCCTCCAACCCTTATGTTTCAAGAATGGGACTGGCACTTACCATAGGCTAGCATCTAACTAATGACCACTTGGATAAGATACTGAAGGGCACTCGATGCTATAGAAACTGCACTTCAATCAGCACCTTCATGTTGGGAGGGAAAAAATAAGGGTTTTGGTTGTTTTCCATACTTTGATATTTTTTAAGTGTTGTCAGATGTTGCAGACATTCCACTGTATCAAAGCTGTGTACACAGCTGTTTTCCTTAAAATGCAACTAAGTGATTCCGTTTTAATGAAATAAGGGAGCAGTAAAAGAACTAATTTGAATTATAATGCAATGGTTTGCTTTCACAGGCTCTAGGGACTAATAGCTGGCACTCATGTTGACATGTGCATCCCCCTTGAATCCATTTCTATTCAGCACAGAATTAGAACGGATTGCCATTTGAAATATGCAGGGAATCTGTGAAGCAGACAATAATAGTGTTCATACTTGCAAATGACCCAGGATTTTGTCTTGACATATACATTCTAGCATAATTGCTATTTTCCAAAAAAAATTCAAGCCTTAAATGGATTGCAAAAGTATGGAGAAGGTAATATTTCTTTCATGACCAAAAGTATTTAAGTGGTTTGGGATATTTACATTTTTGCTTCTTTTATTTTTGTTTTCGAAACTCAACACAAACAAAACACGCAATTAACAAATTACTACAAACACTGCCCACTAGGACAATGTGATAATAACATCAGCAAAAGATCAACAGTGGATGGGACAAAGTCAGTCTTTTTAATCAGACATGTTAAACATGTTATACCTCTGAAGCATTTGGGACTGGATACGTCTTCTAGCCCAGAGGCTGAGACACAACCACTGCACCACTGCAGTCCTAACAACTCAGCTGCTGTTATTTTGAAAAACCCACTGCCAGATCACTCAATTAATTATTTATCAAATAACATTTCTTCTTCTCAGGCAATCCCTTGGGGTCAAGAATAACTTGTGTCCAATCCAGGTCAATGAGTTCTGCATATTCTGTACACATGTTGGGGAGATGCTCAAAGGTTTAGGTAAATGGAGGATTGTGTGCTCCATTTGATGCCTCGCTCTTGGCTCTGCACATTCCCAAGAAAGTCTGTCCATGTACCCGGTGCCCTCCTGAATGAAGCTTTTTGGTTTTGTTGGTCATGTGCCAGCGTATCCCATGAGCCAACAGGCATGTTTGACCTCTTCAGGTATATTTGAGGGTACCCTTAAAATATATCCAGTCTCCTCTGGGAGTGTCCTGGTAAGTACCAGTTCAGAGTAGAACAATTTCTTTTGGAGTTTGGTATCAGATAAATGGACCTCGTGTCCTGCCCACCACAACTGTTTTGTTTTATTCCCAGGATGTGGACATCACTAGCCAGGCCAGAATATATTGTCCATTCCTAATTGCCCAGACAGCACTTTGATGTAGGTCTGGAGTCACATGTAGGCCAGACCAGGTAAGGAAAGCAGTTTCCTTCCCCAAAAGGACATATTGAAACCTTTCTTTTGATTGGTTAGCATCTGGCTTGAAAGAGGATCCTGCTGTTGGACTGCCTTTGCCAATGGTTTTGGAGGATCTTGTGAAGGCACTGTTTGTACTAAGAGGTCCAAATCTCTGAGGCATAAAGGTCTGGGGATCACTGTAACTGGTAAACAATTACCTTAGTCTCAGTTGAGATCTGGTCTCAAATACTCTCTTCATCATTGAATTGAAGGCTGAACTGGCACATAGGAGGCCATGATAAACTTTATTGGTAATAGTCTTATGCTGTTTTGAGCTAAGCTGGGTTTGTTGTTGGGTTTTTCATAGCGAGGCCTAGTGTGCTTTCTCACCATATCTTACCAAACTGAACTCCTATGCCACAGATGGTCCTCTTAGTCTGGGGGTTGAGCAGTTGTGAAGAACTGCAGATTACTTCAGTCAAACACGAGGTGAATGCAGAGGCACAGAGGATAGAAGGTAACTTGCCCATTGCTGTAAAGAAGATCTGATATAAATGTGCCCAGAGGTTTGAAGGGTCTGATAGTCTGAGTGTCACAGCACTACTGACCCAGGAATGAAACTAACAATTCATTGCCGCGAGTGAGGGTTTGTTACTTTCCATTTGCATTTTCATCTCCTGTAAATGATCAATCAGCACTTTGGCTTCACTTTGCTCACTCTTTTAACTCGTTGTATTTGTCTTCTGTTTTCTTCAGGTTTTTCTGATCTGCATGCCCCTACTTTCTTCCTGAGTCCAAAATAGTGTGGTACAGTTACAGAGTCTAAACCTTTCTTTATCAAGCTGTATTTCAGAGACAGGCCTGTGGTCATAACTTCCTAAATCCTGAGAGTCCTGTCTAGTTTCACATTCCACTAACTATTTCTAGCACCAAGGTTGATGAAAAAGTTTACCCCCTGCCCGCACTGGAGTGATCTCTTGCAATGTTAGAATAAGATAGTGATCATTCTTTAGAAGATCCAGGCAAATTCTTGGTTGTCTATTTGGCTTGCTATTCATCGTAACCGAATCTGTAAGCTCTATTAACTCTGAAAAACTCGTTATCTTCTTCCATCTTTCAGAAATCACTTTCAAGCTATTCTTTATTTCTCTTAAAAATACTTTACCTTGGGAATGAATCATTGATTTCATGACTGAGGCAACAGTGATGCAATACTCAAAATCTTCAAAGCATCATAATTGTACCCCCTGGGGTCTTGGGTCTGCAGAAAAAAAACATGTCCAAATGGTCAAGACAGCCCTTTGGAAATTGAAGTGTTAAAGGAAGACCCAAAACCTTATCTATTGTCCGCAACTCTTAAAGTTGACATTACAATCCACAACTCTTAGCGTTGACATGAAATCACCTGTATAATTCTTAAAGGGAAGAAAATGTAACACTCTTCTGCCAAGCAAAATACATTCTCCATGTGATCAGGGTAAATGAGACACCAAAGCACAGGAAAGAGAAGGTCAGCATTTCATGAACCATGAGTCCAGATTAGAGTAGTGCTGGAAAAGCACAGCAGGACAGGCAGCATTCGGGGAACATTTATCTCTCCACCCCGGAGGCTCCCTGCATCATTCCTGATGAAAGTCTTTTGCCCGAAACATCACTTTTTCTACTCCTCGCTTGCTGCCTGACCTGATGTGCTTTTCCAGCACAACTCTAGTCTAGACTCTAATCTCCAGCATCTGCAGTCCTCATTTCCGTCTTTCATGAAACATGCTCAATCCTAACCTGAGCTCCTGGATGGACAAACCAGACCTTTACAGGATCCAACCATAAACGTCTTGAATCCAGCACCCAAAATATCAAAGTTATACATCTTTGAAACTGAAACTGGAAAGCAAATGTTAAGAAACAGAGTCAATTCTGGCCTATATACCAGAGCTGGAGCAACAGAAAATACTATCATGAACACTGGAGACATCACTAACAAGGGAGACAGTACTAGCAAGGGCAGTATGATGTCTGCAATGCCAGAAGCAATATTGTCTATGCACCTTGCCCTCTCCCCAGTAAGAGCAGCAAAGGCCATATCTACATGATGGAGATTCTCTGTGTTACCAACTAAATTATACTATAAATATGTTTTGGAGAAATAAATACACCCTAACAGGAATATACTTTCTCTGGATTCTCGTTATCTCATTTCTGAAGGCTTCCCATTTTCCAGCCGTACCTTAACCTGCGAACATCTGCCCCCAATCAGCTTTTGAAAGTTCTTGCCTAATACCGTCAAAAATTCACCTTTCGCCAATTTACTTCAGTAAGGCGTTCGACAAGGTTCCCCATGGGAGACTGATTAGCAAAGTTAGATCTCATGGAATACAGGGAGAACTAGCCATTTGGATACAGAACTGGCTCAAAGGTAGAAGACAGAGGGTGGTGGTGGAGGGTTGTTTTTCAGACTGGAGACCTGTGACCAGTGGAGTGCCACCAGGATCGGTGCTGGGTCCTCTACTTTTTTTCATTTACATAAATGATTTGGATGCGAGCGTAAGAGGTACAATTAGTAAGTTTGCAGATGACACCAAAATTGGAGATGTAGTGGACAGCGAAGAGGGTTACCTCAGATTACAACAGGATCTGGACCAGATGGGCCAATGGGCTGAGAAGTGGCAGATGGAGTTTAATTCAGATAAATGTGAGGTGCTGCATTTTTTGGGAAAGCAAATCTTAGCAGGACTTATACACTTAATGGTAAGGTCCTAGGGAGTGTTGCTGAACAAAGAGACCATGGAGTTCAGGTCCATAGCTCCTTGAAAGTGGATTCGCAGGTAGATAGGATAGTGAAGAGGGCGTTTGGTATGCTTTCCTTTATTGGTGAGAGTATTGAGTACAGGAGTTGGGAGAAAATGTTGCGGCTGTACAGGACATTGGTTAGGCCACTGTTGGATATTGCTTGCAATTCTGGTCTCCTTCCTATTGGAAATATGTTGTGAAACTTGAAAGGGTTCAGAAAAGATTTACAAGGATGTTGCCAGGGTTGGAGGATTTGACCTATAGGGAAAGGCTGAACAGACTGGGGCTGTTTTCCCTAGAGCTTCGGAGGCTGAGGGGTGATCTTATAGAGGTTTACAAAATTATGAGGGGCATGGTTAGGGTAAATTGGCATAGTCTTTTCCCTGGGGTCATGGAGTACAGAACTAGAGGGCATAGGTTTAGGGTGAGAGGGGAAAGATATAAAAGAGATCTAAGGGGAAACCTTTTCACACAGAGGGGGATACGTGTATGGAATAAGCTGCCAGAGGAAGTGGTAGAGGCTGGTACAATTGTAACATTTAAAAGGTATTTGGAAGGGTATATGAATAGGAAGGGTTTGGAGGGATACGGGCCGGGTGCTGGTAGGTGGGACTAGATTGGGTTGGGGTATCTGGTCGGCATGGATGGGTTGGACCGAAGGGTCTGTTTCCATGCTATACATCTCTATGACTCTAAATGATATGAAAGACAAGAGGAAGAGTTTCAGTTTATTGCCAAAACACATGATTGACAATTTTCTTTGGCTTAGGAAAATTAATGACTACAAGAGGGGCCATCATAATTTGAGGAGAATTAGCATAGTGTCCATAGTGAAAACCTGCTGAGAAGAATTTTGGTCAAGCTAAGTTATTCGAGAGGCAGATAGTTTTTGAGCAGCTTTTAGAAGAAAGAGCAATAATACTTTGTGGTGAGATGATGCAGTGAGAGCGGGAGGTAAACTCTGTTGGCTGTGTGACCAGGATGTCACCAAGTGAAAATCCACAACCCCAGGATCTTAGTTTGCTAGACTGCAGATTCTTCCTCTTTCTGGTATTTTGAATAGCTTTCAGAATTGAGTCACTTGTGGATGTTGTGAAATTTTCAAGTTTTGAATTTTGTGCATACCCTGTCTTGTTTCATATAAAGCGTACATTTACTGAAGAATGTATATTCTTAATTGTTAATTCGATCAGATTTAAATCAAAATGGCTGTGATCAATGAGATGTCGAACAGCAGAGAGGTAATCAATGCAGACAGTCTGCCAATAAGAGTTGTACAGCATGGAAACAGGCCCTCTGACCCAACTCATCCATACTGACCAGGTGTCCCAAATCGAATACAGGTCTCCCCCACCCCCTACCCCCATATCCGCGGGTGATACGTTCTAAGACCTACTGGAGATGCCTGAAACTGCCGATAATAGCAAACCCTATCATTTAAATGGGAAAATTACCTCCCTGGCAGCCCCCTGGAATTATTTCTAGAATGTTCCACATAATATTTTCAGGCAGTGGTAAACCACGGATAACTGAAACCACGGAAATCGAATTTGGGAAACGGGGGTTCTACTGTAGCCTCATTTGCCTGCATTTCACCTATATCCCTCTAAACCTTTCTTATCCACTGTCCAAATGTCTTTTAAATGTTGTAATTATACCCATCTTGAGGACTGGTTAGGCCACTTTTAGAACGCTGCATTCATTTCTGGTGTCCCAAGTATAGGAAAAATGTTATTAAACTTGAAAGGGTTCAGAAAAGATCTACAAGTCTGCAGCCAAAAATTAGCCTATAGGGAGAGGCTGAATAGACTGGGGCTTTGTCCCCTGGAAGATTGGAGGCTGAGGGGTGACCTTATAATATAATGATTAGCCAAAGTTATTTTCCCAGAGTAGGGGAGTTCAAAACTAGAGGCATAGGTCAAAGGTGAGAGGGGAAAAATTTAGAAGGGACCTGAGGGAAACCTTTTTCACACAAGGGTGGTGCATGTATGGAACAAGCTGCCAAACAAAGTGGTGGAGGCGGGTTCAATTACAACATTTAAAAGGCATCTTGATAGGTATATGAACAGTAAGGGTTTAGAGGGATATGGGCCAAATGCTGGCAAAAAGGACTAGCTTAATTTTGGATATCTGGTTGGCATGAACGAATTGGACTGAAGGGTCTGTTTCCGTGCTATTTAACTCCATGACTCTATGACTTCGTCTGGCAGCTCATTCTATATATGCGGAATTGTACGCAGTCCTCCAAATGTGGCCTTGCCAATGTTTTGTACAGCCTTAAGATGATGTTCCAGCTCCAATACTCAATGCTTTGTCCAATGAAAGCAAGTGTGCCAAATCCCTTCTTCACCACCCTGTCTACCACTTTCAAGGAAGTATCTATACCCCTAGGTCTCTCTGTTCGACAAGACTCCCTAGGGCCCTACCATTAATTGTGTAAGTCCTGCCCTGTATTTGTCTTACAATACCTTGCATTTTTCTGAATTGTACTCCATCTGCCATTCCTCGGTCCACTGGCCCAGTTGATCAAGATCTCATTGTAGTCCTAGATAATCTTCTTCGCTGTCCACTGCACCACCAGTTTTGATGTCATCTAGAAACATACTAACTTGCTTCTAGGCCTCCAGTCTGAACAACAGTCCTCTACCACCACCGTCTGTCTCCTACCTTCAAGCCAATTTTGGATCCAATTGGCTAGCTCTCCTTGAGTCTATGTGATTTAACCTTACTGTCCAGTCTACCATGTGAACCTTGACAAAGGCTTCATTAAAGTCCATGTAGACAACATCTACCACTCTGCTTTCTTCAATCTTCTTGGTCGCCTCTTCAAAATATTCAATCAAAAAAATGTGTGACACAGTTTCCCATGCAAAAAGCCATGCTCACTATCCATAATTAGTCCTTGTTTTTCCAAATGCATATTCAACCAGAAATCTTAACATTGGTCTATGGAAATTAGTGGAGAAGGATACTTAGATCTTACTTGATATGTTGTTTCCAGTTTAACTTTTTTAAAAATTCTCTCGTGATTTTACTGGGTCAGCATTTTATTTCCCACCCCTCCTTGCCCTTGAGAAGGTAGTGATGAGACAGTTTCTTGATTCATTACAGTCTGCCTGATAGGGGTACCACTGAAATGTTGTTAGAAGAGAATACTACAGCAGACTCCAAGGAAACTGTGGAGATAGGAGTCTACCAGAGATTTATTGATCTTCCAGTTTACTTCAGCAAATAAAATAGACGTTGAACATCTTAGGTAATTTAGGAATGGACACTAATGGATTAAAGTCTTGGTATGGGCTCAGACTTTCAATATATGTCATCAGTGAATCATTGTCCTTACTAGAAATGAATAATTACTCCTAAATGTTGTGCTTCGCCATATGAAGACAGACAATGAAGTCCACTTTGCATTTTCATTTTCCATGTCAAACAATATTTTGTAATTTCCTATATATGTATTGTGACTTACAATTCTCTGACTATTATCTAAGTGGCAAGTGCAGTCTACTCAGTTATATTATTTTACTTGCAGGAGTTTTAAGAGAGCTTTTAGTTTGGACTATTCCTGTAACTGCAGCAGGAAGAGCATCATAGATTACACTGCTCAGTATATCATGGACGTGATTTATTGCACTTGATTGAATAGTTGCTCATTTTATCTCTGTTTTGTTAATGACTGACTGCTCATGTTAACATCTCCTGCAGGCCTTTGATTTAATGGCCATTGAATTTGGCATGAAGTTTGGCATACTAAGTATTTTAACTAGGTAATTTGGTTGGTCAGGCCTAAGCTAATAAAGGAGCAACAAGGGGGTGAATACTCTACAAATCTGAAAATACAAATTATTGAATTGGAGCTCAATTTTAATTTTAAACAGTCAGAAGTCACACAACACCAGGTTATAGTCCAGTAGGTTTATTTGAAAACACAAGTTTTTGGAGCTCTGATCCTTTGTCAGGTGAGTAGTGTCCCCACCTCTGGACCAGGAAGCCTAAGTTCAAGTCCCACTTATTCCAGACGTATGTAATAACATCTCAGGAATAGAACATCAAAGAAATAACCACAGAAATTTGAACACAGATCAAATTGTTTTGGTTGCTGTAACTTTAACTTTTAACTTTACACATTCTAAAGTGAAACAGAATTTCTGAAAAGAATGGAGACATTTTCTAATCAAAGATAACAGAATGTAATCTTTTACTGATTGTTCTGTCAAATCAGTTCAAGAGATCCATAACTGTTTCGCTTGTCAAAGCTTTGACCACACATCCTCCTCCAACTGGGAGGACAGGGAGAACATGGGAGCAGGACTTCTTTAATTGTTGAATGCCTGGCAGGGCACACAGATTAAAGCTTAGTTGATTTTTTCCAGCTGACCATCTCCCATAAGACAAGCAACTTGTGTCATATTCAAGGGCTGCTCAAAGGTGTTCAATTCCAAATGTAGTGGGACTAATGATACAGCTTCAGCGCTGGGGTTTTGACATCCCATTTTTATTTTGTGGTTTTTTTCAATGTTGTCTCCTGAAAGCATTGACTCTTCTTCATATGTGGCTGTTAAGTTGTTCAACCAAATGACAAACCTGCGGGCATGACAAAAAACAAATGTCAGTGAATAATTTTAAAATGAGCACCATAACCCACTAACTCAGAGTACTTAAGTGCACACTTTACAGTATTGGTGACCATGGGCAGGGGTATATCCTTCTTTTAAATTCCTTAGCCACTGAGACAAATTTAACTAGTCCACCTTCTTGGATTGTCTGGAAATTTATTCGACATGCCTGATTTTAGAGCATAGAACAAAGAACATTACAGCGCAGTACAGGCCCTTCGGCCCTCAATGTTGCGCCAACCTGTCATTCCAATCTGAAGGAGAAAGTGAGGACTGCAGATGCTGGAGATCAGAGCTGAAAATATGTTGCTGGAACAGCGCAGCAGGTCAGGCAGCATCCAGGGAACAGGAGAATCGACGTTTCGGGCATAAGCCCTTCTTCAGGAATGAGGAAAGTGTGTCCAGCAGACTAAGATAAAAGGTAGGGAGGAGGGACTTGGGGGAGGGGCGTTCGAAATGCGATAGGTGGAAAGAGGTCAAGGTGAGGGTGATAGGTCAGACTGGGGTGGGGGCGGAGAGGTCAGGAAGAAGATTGCAGGTTAGGAAGGCGGTGCTGAGTTCGATGGATTTGACTGAGACAAGGTGGGGGGGAGGGGAAATGAGGAAATTGGTGAAATCCGAGTTCATCCCTTGTGGTTGGAGGGTTCCTAGGCAGAAGATGAGGCGCTCTTCCTCCAACCGTCGTGTTGTTGTGGTCTGGCAATGGAGGAGTCCAAAGACCTGCACATCCTTGGTGGAGCGGGAGGGGGAGTTGAAGTGTTGAGCCACAGGGTGGTTGGGTTGGTTGGTCTGGGTGTCCCAGAGGTGTTCTCTGAAACGCTCCGCAAGTAGGCGCCTGTCTCCCCAATATAGAGGAGGCCACATTGGGTGCAGAGGATGCAATAGATGATATGTGAGGAGGTGCAGGTGAATTTGAACAACACGACAGTTGGAGGAAGAGCACCTCATCTTCCGCCTAGGAACCCTCCAACCACAAGGGATGAACTCGGATTTCACCAGTTTCCTCATTTCCCCTCCCCCCGCCTTGTCTCAGTCAAATCCATCAAACTCAACACCGTCTTCCTAACCTGCAATCTTCTTCCTGACCTCTCCGCGCCCACCCCAGTCTGACCTATCACCCTCACCTTGACCTCTTTCCACCTATCGCATTTCCAACGCCCCTCCCCCAAGTCCCTCCTCCCTACCATTTATCTTAGCCTGCTGGACACACTTTCCTCATTCCTGAAGAATGGCTTATGCCCGAAACGTCGATTCTCCTGTTCCCTGGATGCTGCCTGACCTGCTGCGCTGTTCCAGCAACATATTTTCATACCAATCTGAAGCCCATCTAACCTACACTATTCCATGCACCTCCATATGCTTGTCCAATGACGACTTAAATGTACTTAAATTTGGCGAATCTACAACCGTTGCAAGCAAAGTATTCCATACCCTTACTACTCTCTGGGTAAAGAAAGTACCTCTGACATCTGTCCTATATCTATCACCCCTCAATTTAAAGCTATTCCCCCTCGTGCTCGCCGTCACCATACTTGGAAAAAGGCTCTCCCCGTCCACCCTCTGATTATCTTATATGTCTCTACTAAGTCACCTCTCAACCTTCTTCTCTGGAATGAAAACAGCCTCAAGTCCCTCAGCCTTTCCTCGTAAGACCTTCCCTCCATATCAGGCAACATCCTAGTAAATCTCCTCTGCACCCTTTCCAATGCTTCACATCCTTCTTATAATGCGGTGACCAGAACTGTACACAGTACTCCAAGTGCGGCCGCACCAGAGTTTTGTATAGCTGTAGCATAACCTCATGGTTCCAGAACTCGATCCCTCTATTAATAAAAGCTAAAACACTGTATGCTTTCTTAACAACCCTGTCAACCTGGGTGACAACTTTCAAGGATCTGTGTACCTGGACACCAAGATCTCTCTGCTCATCTACTACCAAGAATCTTACCATTAGCCCAGTACTTTGCATTCCGGTTACTCCGACCAAAGTGAATCACCTTACAGTTGTCCACATTAAACTCCATTTGCCACCTTTCAGTCTAGCTCTGCAGCTTATCTATGTCTCTCTGTAAACTACAACATCCTTCGTCACTATCCACAACTCCACCGACCTGAGTGTCGTCTGCAAATTTACTAACCCACCTTTCTACACCCTCATCCAGGTCGTTTATAAAAATGACAAACATCAGTGGATCCAACACCGACCCTTGCGGTACACCACTGGTAACTGGACTCCAGGATGAACATTTCCCATCAACCAACACCCTCTGTCTTCTTTCAGCAAGCCAATTACTGATCCAAACTGCTATATCTCCCACAATCCCATTCTTCCGCATTTTGTACAATAGCCTACTGTGGTGAACCTTATCAAATGCCTTGCTGAAATCCATATACACCACATCAACCGGTTTACCCTCATCTGCCTGTTTGGTCACCTTCTCAAAGAACTCAATAAGGTTTGTGAGGCACGACCTACCCTTCACAAAACCGTGCTGACTATCCCTAATCAAATTATTCTTTTCTGGATGATTATAAATCCTATCTCTTATAACCTTTTCCAACGCTTTACCAACAACTGAAGTAAGGTTCACTGGTCTATAATTACCAGGGTTGTCTCTATTCCCCTTCTTGAACAGGGGAACCACATTTGCTATCCTCCAGTCTTCTAGCAATATTCCAGTAGACAATGACGATTTAAAGATCATCCTAGGATAAATCCCATCCGGCCCAGGGAACTTATCTATTTTCACACTCTGAAGGATTTCTAATACAGGTGTGAGCTCTGTGTCACGAATGGCATTTTGTGTTCAGTCTATTATCAATAGTGTTTTTAAATTGAAAACTCTACAATTAAACAAAAGGCAGGTGGGATGTTTCTTGAACTTATTGACTAGGTACTCATCCAGGCAAAATGAATAGTGTTGTATCATTCTCCAGACTTCGTCAAGACATTTTTAAAAATCAGGAGGTGAATTGTTTTACACTGATGTCCCAGCCTCTGACCTTTTCTGCCAATCACAGCATTCATGTAGCTGGTCCAGTCAATAGTAATTCCCAGTATGTTGATTGTGGCAAATTCAGTGATGATAATGCGTTGACCAAGTGACGCGCTTAAATTCATGCTTGTTGGAGAGGCAGGAGGCTGGAAGAACACAGCAAGCCAGGCAGCATCAGGAGGTGCAGAGGTCGATGTTTCGGGTGTAACCTTTCTTCAGGATTCGGGGTGGATGTTGGGGGAGCTGCAGATAAAGGGAGTATTGAAGAAGGGTTACACCTGAAATGTCAACCACTGCACTCCTGATGCTGCCTGGCTTGCTGTGTTCTTCCTGCTTCCTGCCTGTCTACCTTGGATTCCAGCATCCATAGTTTTTTTTTGTCTCTAACTTATAAGGCAAGTAGCATATGCCCATCATATCAGTTCAAACCAGTTCTGGCTGCACCAGGCACAGGCTATTTTCATTTTCTGAGGAGTTGTGAGTAGCAGTGAACACTTGCAAACATTCAAACTTTAAGCCTTACGATGGGATAGATAATTGATGAAGCCAGTGAAGGTGGATAGATTTTAAAGACTACCCTGAGCAATTGTTGGTCACCAATAACTACAACCAATCTTTCAAGTGCTAAGCATAACTTCAACCAGTAGGGATATTTCCCTCTGATTTCCATTCATATTAATTTTTAATTAAGCTTTCCTTGGTGTTCCACTTGGTCAAATGTTACCTCGATGTTAAGGGTAGTCATCCTTATGTCTGAAATTCAATGTTTTTATCCATGTTTTAGGAATTCTATTCCCAAGCCATTGCATCTCTCTACTTTTCCCCCTTCTGTAATGACACTTCCTACCTCTGCGGCCAAGGTCTGTCGTAATATCTGCTCATATAGCTTGTTGCTACATGTGTTTAGATTAGATTAGATTACATTACAGTGTAGAAACAGGCCCTTCGGCCCAACAAGTCCACACCGCCCCGCCGAAGCGCAACCCACCCATACCCCTACATTAACCCCTTACCTAACACTATGGGCAATTTAGCATGGCCAATTCACCTGACCTGCACATCTTTGGACTGTGGGAGGAAACCAGAGCAAAATAACACTCCAGTGAATTACCTTGAGACATTTATATTAAAGATGTTATGTAAATGTAAGTTATTGTAGACGAGCTGAGCATTGATGATGCTCGATAACATTGAGCACTGTTTTTAGTTTGTTATGTTCTTACCGTGGAGGTATATTTGTTACTGTGTGGTAAACAGGGAAAATGTCCATACCCTTATTATAAAATGGATAATAATTATAGGGAAATATGAGGATTAAAGTTCATAATCAGGAAAAGCATAATAGATTCAAAACCCTGACATCACAGGTCAAGTTAAATTCTGCCTGAGGGCACCACAATTTCACATATTTTGTTAATTTATTGGTTAAAGTATGTACTGCTTTATTTTCGATATGGAATATCGAAAGCAATTTGATAAGAAATTGTTTATGGTGGAAGTGAATGAACACTTATTTAACACATGAACTTGTTTTGTTCGTTATTTTAACAGAAGCACTAAACCATTTACCGTATGTGGTCCAGTGCTTGACTTACAAAGGGATATTATGCATGTGCAATGCATCCAGCAATGTTGAATGCTAATGTATTTTCAATTTTAAAGGACAGTAAATGTTTTAAACATACATCAGGTTAATTAGCATCTAAGGGAGAAAGGCTGGTTCATGTTTCAACTGATATTGACTCAACCCTATTTCTCTTGATCTGTCTTCAAATTTAAAAATAAATGTTTATTTAAGATAGTTACCAAGTTGTCTACTCCCCACCCCCACCTCCTGAAATGTACCTTTGCCTTTAAATTTGACCCATGCACAACATTTTTATCTTCTGCCGGGGATTTCTTCTTTGGAATTAGTGGAATGCACACCTGGAATTGTAAATCCTTTCTCAAATAAGGTCGGACTCAAGAATTGCATGCTCTTGGTGGGTACACTGACAAATGTTAAAGTGGTGTTAACTTGACTGCAACTCTGTTACACCTGAGGATGGAAAGATACTGTGATGCTTCGTCTGGTATGAGAGGGAATCCTGACATGCAGTAATATAAATTCCAGGATAAGGAATAACAAAATCACATAAGGAGAGGAGCTTATCACAGAAGCACAGACATCCTGATGATTCTGATGACTTTGAATCATCAGCCCTATCAGTAAGTTACTGAAGCTGCCAACATACTACAGCCATGTACATACAGCATCAGGCTCCTAATGACACCAAAAGCCCAATTTGGGCAGAATTTTCCATCCTCAGTGTGATGAGAGTAATGATGCGAAAGGTGGGAAAATATGGTGAGAATAAAAATATCTGAATCACGACATAAAGAATGTTTATCCTGTTTCTTTCTGCAAGACATAAATGACAAATCTAGAATCTCGCCATTGTGTCGCGGCAAACTTATCTCCATGCACTTGTTCCTCATTAAATCTCAATTAATCATCTTTGTACATTCCTTCCGATTCTCCTCTCTTTCACCAAGAGACTAAATGCCATAAATTCTCAATATGTCAATTGTTGTGGGGACTGGCAACAGCAGTTTGCTGAATGTCTGACTCAGTCATTGTCTAATTGCTTCTTCACAACAGTGCCCCTGCATTCTCCACTGGGCACCATCATCCTCAGCCCTTCATCCATGCAAGTCAGCAGCACCAAGCCATTACTTTCTCAGTCTGCACCACTTACTTGAGAGGCTTCTAATCTCTACATAGTTCAAGGTGCTTTCCTTGGGCACACGCAACTGAATTTAGCATTGACATACAGGGTGTCAGCCTCTGTGTGGCTTGCTTGCATTGGCTTTTAAGTGTAGAGGGAGAGACAGATGTGACAGTGAGATGCACTGAAGGATGGATGTGACCCTGCAGCACTGGTATGTTAATGCCAAAACAAACAGTGATTGTCAAAGTCAAAGGGGAGCAGTCCTTATTGAGGTGAAGTCGGACAATATTCAGTAACGGGTACTACCCATTAGTCAGGGGGCTGGTTCTTTTCTACTGCAGGGGGTTTGCCATAATTTGCGAGGCACTTGGTCCTACCAGGACCTGGGATCTGTGTCCTTGCAGTCTGGAGATTATCTTGCAGATCAAATGCAAGCATTGCAAAGAGTATTGGTAGGTCAGTCAGGGTACTGTGGAGATATCAGTCTTAGAAGGTAGGGTTGGGCTAATCTTACCTGCAATGAGACAAAGGAAAGGATGGATTATGATGGAAGCAGTTAGTGGTAATGAATGCGCAGAAGAGGTGGTGAGATGTTTCCAGTGAGTGAGTAGGAAGTGCGAGAGAGTGGGAAGGGTAAATAATTGGGGAGAATGGGATGGTTGAGAACTATTGAATGAACATAAGCTTTCAATAGTGAGAGCTGTAGTTAGTGAGTTTGGGTGAGCTGTGCATACAGTGGCAGAGCCAGAGTGTTGGTCCTGTCAATCTGCAATAACATAGAGAAGATGATGGCATTTACTCTTGTTAAACACAGAAGAATTTTGACCTTTCTGCATATTTGGGAGTTCCTTTTCAGTTGGGGCAAAACACAACTGGGACTTCAATCTTAGTGTCTGGTGGCATGGCCTCTTGCATCAGTGAACTGGAAAAATGATTATCTTCCTCTCCACTACCCATCTGACAGGGAGTGAGCTTTTCAATCCTTTGGGCTATGGCCTTGGTGATAATGGTCAAGCACACAATGTAAGGACTAGTTCATGTTATGGTGTCTAAAGTAGTGTGTGCCTGGGCTTTAAATATAGCGCCAGAAATGTGAAAATGTAAGGTCCCAGCAATGCTCCAACTATGTGATTCCTTGAAAAGGGATCACCAAACCCTGATTACACAATTAGTGAGTCGCCAAGTGGAAGACTGTGTGAGAAACCTCACTCTGAGCCATGACTGACACTCAGTAAAAACACTTCAACTTTGAACAGGAAACCCTTACTCCATACATCAGGTATCAACTGGTTTCCACCAGCTACATTTCCAAGCTCAACGACGCAATTAAAATTGTAATTGCTGAGTTTACAGGAGAAACAAGGCAGTAAGTTAATTTTCATGATTTTAGTTGCTGGACCAGCCCTATTCTCAATGGGTAGGTAGGTTACAATCAGGATGAGTGTTTGAGCTCAGTAAGTGCTTTCTCAGTTTATTTTTTGGACTCAGAGAATTCACTTGGCAATTCAGTCTATAGCCAGTGTATCAAATAAAGCTTCTTTGTTATGCTATCTGAGTCGTGTTATTGTTTAATAAAATCTTCGGTAGAATAGTTGATTGCACAGATTTGGGATGAAAGGTTTCTGTAGGAAATGACTGGTGACAGTGTACCCAAGAGAATATGCAGAAAGCAGAAATTTATAGCAGCACTATAAGCACTCTCTCCAAATATGTATCAGGAGGATTACATTCTGCCACAATCTTGTCTCTTCTGCAGCTAAGCAACTATAAAGAGGAGTTCAGTCTCTAGCAGGTTGGTCCAGCAGGTTGGTCCAGCAGGCTGCACCCGCTGGGATTCTAAAATATATTGTGATTTATGGAACTGCTGGACTGCAGCTTAGAATAGCTGTATCACAGGTGATCAGAAAGTATACAGCAGTAAGGTTTCCTGCAACCACTTGATAAAATACCACACAATAAACCTGTAATCAGGATTTAAATTTAGGGGATTAAAAGAGTAATCACTGTGTGGATTCAAAATTAGCCAAGAGAAAGAAAGCAGAGAGCAGTTTCATACAGGATTCTCATACAGGAGAAAAACGAGCTTTAGTATCTTCACAGGTTGGTGTAGAGAGCACAGCTTACTTCCAATATGGATTAATGACCTGAACTTAGGTATGCAGGGTACAAATTCAAAATGTGCAGATAACAATAGCATGGAAATATAGTGAACAGTCAGAAAGGTGGTAAACAAATTCAGGAGGGTATAAATGGACTGATGAAAGAACTGTTGAGAGTGTGGTGCTGGAAAAGCACAACAGATCAGGCAGCATCAGAGGAGCAGGAGAATCAATGTTTTGGGAAAAAGTGCTGAAAAGGGCTTGATTCTCTTGCTCCTCCGATGCTGCCTGATCTGCTGTGTTTTTCCAACACCACACTCTCAACTCTAATCTCCAGCATCTACAATCCTCACTTTTGCCTTGATGAAAGAACAATTAAAGTTGCAGAAAAGTGTAAAGAGGGGCATTTTGAAGGAAGAATTGGGGTGAGGAAATGTAAATTAAAATGATTGAATAAACAGGAGGATTACATAAACAAATCTTTGCAGGTAAAAGAACAAGAAAAAGGCTTATGGGACCCTCTGCTTTACAGATAGCAGTACAGAGTCCAATATAAGGAAATTATGAAATCTTTGTAAAATACTGGTTGGACCACTGCTGGAATACTGTGCCCAATATTAGGGCAGCACACTTTTGAAAAGGATGTCAAGGCCAGGGAGAGGGTGCAGAGGAAATTTAATAGAATGGTATCGTGGAAGAAAGACTTCCTTTTGTTCAGTTTTGGTCACCTTGTTATAGGAAGGATGTTATTAAACTGGAAAGATTGCAGAAGAAATTTACAAGGATGTTGCCTGGACTCAATGGTCTTAATTATGGGAGAGGTTGGACAAGCCAGAACTATTTTCTTTAGAGTGTAGGAGACTGAGGGGGGGACCTTATAGAGGTGTAGAAGATCATGAGAGGCATGGATAGAGTGAATGCACTCAGTCTTTTTCCCAGGGTTTGGGAATCAAGGACTAGAGGGCATCAGTTTAAGGTTACAGGGGAAAGAATAAAAGGGAACCTGAGAGGCAACCTTTTTACACAGAGGGAGATACACATGTGGAATGAACTGCCAGTGGAAGTGGTTGAGGTGGGTGCATTAACAACTTTCAAAAGGCATTTGGACAAATATATGGATGGGAAAGGATTAGAAGGATATGGGTCAAATGCAGGGAAATGGGGTTAGCATGTTGGTCAGCATGGACCAGTTTGGACCAAAGGGCTATCTCTGTGCTGTAGGACTCTATGACTCTGATTAAATGGAGAGATGGAATTGTTCTCTTTCATTCAATGAAGGTAAAAGAGAGGATTGTAAATGATGCATAAAATCATTAAGACTTTTGATAGATTAAACAATGAGAAACTGTCTCTAGCATTAAGCAGAGTTTGTTCAAGGGTTCCAAAGAAAGAGCAGTTTAATTATCAATCAGTTCAAACTGGATACTTATTAATTGAGTTGGATAAACATTTGGTCTTGGGGCATATAAAACTAGTCAACCCTGTGTGACTTAGCACTTATGTTCAACTTACAATAGAATACTGAAGTAAGCCGTTCAGTTGAGTTAAGCAGAGGAAGGTAAGGAGAGGTTTTGGTAATTTTTGTCTAAAACCTTTTAACCTCCAGGAATTGCTTCTTGTTCTGCTAAAGGAAAAGAAGCCAGTTAATTGATAAGTACCTGATAGGTGAGTAAGGTTTATTTCATTCCAAAGGTTCAAAATGTACAAATATAACTAAATATAAAGTTGAATGCAATAAATAAATAGTTCCCTAGAGCACATTAAGGATAGCAGAACAAATGATGCATCAACATGTAGGAGCTTGATCCAGGGCAAACACATCTGCTGCAAGCTCTAGCAACTTTGACTCAGAGTTTATGAGCTAGAGGATGGATTGCAGACACTGCACCGCATCAGGAAGGGGGAAGTTACCTAGATTATTTGTGCCAGGAGGCAGTCACATCTGTTAGGGTTGGGTCACTTGATCTGTGTACAGGGACAAGAGTATATGAATGAGGGCAAAGCAGTAAAAGAATCCAGATGGCAGGATCACAGGAGAATCAGCTTTGGCTAATATCCGACAGGTTTGATGTTCTTTAAACTGGTATGAATGAGAATGAGGGCTACAGAGGGGATGAGTTGACTGACTATGGCACTGTGCTGCAGGAAGCCTCTCAAGATAGGTGAGTAAGAATGAATATAGTGTTAGTAAGAGACAGTATAGTGAGGGGGATTGACATTGTTCTCTACAGCAAAGGGGGTAAGTCTAGACAGCTGCATTAGCTACCCAGTATCAGGATATTTACTCAGGGCTGGACAGGGACTTGCAGGATCCAGTCATTCTGTTCCATGTCGGTAGCAACAGAAGGAAATTCTGAATCGTCAGTTGAGGAGATAGGCACAAATGAAGCAGTACCTCAAGGGCCATAGCCTCAGCATTATTACCTGAACCAAGTACAGACTGGCAGAGGGCAAATCAGATTACACAAATGAAAGTGTGTCTCAAAGACTGGTGTAGGGAAAGAGGAGTAGCGTATTGGCATGGATAGAAAATTGGCTGGTTAATTGGAAACAGAGAGTAAATGGGTCATTTTTTTAAATGGCAAGATGTAATGATAATGAATGGCATCATTGCAGGTACCTCAACTGTTTACAATTGATATAAATGACTTAGATTTTATGGCTACACAAAAATAGATAGGAAGCTGTGAAAAGGACATAAGGAGGTTACAAACAGATAGAGGTAGGTTAACTGAGTGGGAAAAGATGTGGCAAATAGAGTTGTGGATGTAAGTACTGAGCAATGAACTCCAATGGGCTGATATTGTAAAGTTGTTGTTGTGTACTAAGCAACAAAGAACAGCTGTAATCACAAGATAGTTGAAGCTGAGATAAGAAATCAACGGGCCTGTAGAACAAAAGAAGGTTAGCATCAGCAGTAAAGGAGCATGGATTTGCGCAGATAGTAAGACCAACAAAGTGCTAATGGTGACAGGTTAAGATCAGTTCAAATGGCTCCAGTAACAATGAGTAAGTGAAAGGGAAGTGAGTCTTGGAAAGAGGATTTAAATCCTGACTAAAAGTCTATCAGCAAAGAGAACCTGGGACCCACATTCATGAGAAGAACAACCCTGAGTCAGGACTTAGGGAAAACAGCGACATGGTCACAGCCAAGATTCATCGTCATGCATCTTAATGGGGAGTATACTGTAGAAGCTTGTGAGCTCTACTATTTTGACACTTCTAACTCGTTTAATAAACCATTTGTAACATGACAGCATGGTGGCTCATGATTAACACTACTGCCTCACAGCACCAGGCACCTGATTCGATTCGAGCCTCAGGCAACTGTCTGCGTGGAGTGTGCATTTCTCATCCGGTTGCATGGGTTTCCTCTGGGTGCTCCGGTTTCCTCTCACAGTTCAAAGATATGCAGGTTAGGTGGATTGGCCATGCTAAATTGCCCATAGTGTCCAGGCATGTGCAGGCTAGGTGGGTTTGCCATGGGAAATGGAGGGTTACAAGAATAGGGTAGGGGAGTGGGTCTGGGTGGGAAACTCTTTGTAGGGCCAGTGTGGATTCAATGGACCAAATGGCCTGCTTCCATAGGCAGAGATAGATTGATTCTTGTTAAGCAGGAGTTAAAGGGTAATCAGAAGTGGGAATGTGAATTTGAGGTTACAATCAGATCAGCCCTAACCTCTGCATGTTGGAACAGATATGAGGGGCTGAATGGCCTACTCCCAGTCCTGATTTGTATGTTTTGTGTGTTTAGTAATGGAGCCTGGATGAGTGCAGCTCCAACAACACTCAAAAAACTCGTCACTATCCAGAACAAAGCACCCCACTTGACTGGCACCACATCCAGAAACATTTTCTCTTTGAACCACCGACGCTAAGTAGCAGCAGTATGTATCATGTATAAAGTGCGCTGTTCACCATAGCTCTTTAAACAGCACCTCCCAAACCCATAACCACTACCATTTAGAAGGACAAGAGCAGAAAATAAATAAGAACATCCCCACTTGCAAGTTCCCCTCCAAACCACTCACCACCCTGGAAACATATCACTGTTCCTTATGTGTGAAAACAGAAATTGCTGGAAAATCTCAGCAGGTCTGACAGTATCTGTGGAGAAAAACCAGAGTTAATGTTCCAGGTCAAGAGACCCTTTGTCAGAAAGAAGGGTCCCTGGACCCAAAATGTTAACTCTGATTTCTCTCCACAGATGCTTCCAAACCAGCTGAGATTTTCCAGCAATTTCTGTTTTTGTTTCTGATTTCCAGCATCCACAATTCTTTTGGGCTTTTTTATTTATTTGCTGGGGTCAAAGTCCTGGAACTCCCTCCCGAACAGCAGTGCCGCTATCAGTTGACTGAAGTAGTTCAAGGATGCAGTTCACCACCACCTTCTCAAGTGCAACTAGGGATGAGTAATAAATGTTGGCCCAGTCAGCAATGCCCACATCCCATGAATGAATTTAAACAAAGGACACAGAATGACAGAAGGGCAAGAATTTGTACACTGTTGTGACGTGGAGTGTATACCCTAAATGTTTGATAGAAACAGAGTCAATGATAAGTTTCAAAAGGGAGTTGGATATATCCTTGAATGGACTGAAATGATCAATTTAATGCAATGCTGGAACTTACAGCACAAAATGAAGCCTTTTGATGCATTGCATCTGTGCCAGCTGAGAAAGTGCTATCCAGACAGTGCTTGGTCCAAACCAATGACTTTGCAATCTTAAGACCATGAGACCATAAGACATAGGAGCGGAAGTAAGGCCATTCGGCCCATCGAGTCCACTCCGCCATTCAATCATGGCTGATGGGCATTTCAACTCCACTTTGCCGCATTCTCCCCGTAGCCCTTAATTCCTTGTGACATCAAGAATTTATCAATTTCTGCCTTGAAGACATTTAGCGTCCCAGCCTCCACTGCACTCTGTTGCAATGAATTCCACAGGCCCACCACTCTCTGGCTGAAGAATTGTCTCCGCATCTCTGTTCTGAATTTACCCCCTCTAATTCTAAGGCTGTGTCCATGGGTCCTAGTCTCCTCGCCTAACGGAAACAATTTCCTAGCGTCTACCCTCTCCAAGCCATGTATTATTTTGTAAGTTTCTATTAGATCTCCCCATAATCTTCTAAACTCCAATGAATACGATCCCAGGATCCTCAGTTGTTCCTCATATGTTAGACCTACCATTCCAGGGATCATCCGTGTGAATCTCCGCTGGACACGCTCCAGTGCCAGTATGTCCTTCCTGAGGTGTGGGCACCAAAACTGGACACAGTACTCCAAATGGGGCCTAACCAGAGCTTTATAAAGTCTCAGTCTTTTATATTCCAACCCTCTTGAGATAATTGACAATATTGCATTTGCTTTCTTAATCACAGACTCAACCTGCATGTTTACCTTTAGAGAATCCTCAACTAGCACTCCCAGATCCCTCTGTACTTTGGCTTTACGAATTTTCTCACTGTTTAGAAAGTAGTCCATGCTTCTATTCTTTTTTCCAAAGTGCAAGACCTCGCATTTGCTCACATTGAATTCTATCAGCCATTTTCTGGACCACTCCTCCAAACTGTCTAGATCCTTCTGCAGCCTCCCCACTTCCTCAGTACTACCTGCCTGTCCACCTAACTTTGTATCATCGGCAAACTTCGCTAGAATTCCCCCAGTCCCTTCATCCAGATTATTAATATATAATGTGAACAGCTGCGGCCCCCAACACTGAACCCTGCGGGACACTGCTTGTTACCGGCTGCCATTCCGAAAAAGAACCTTTTATCCCAACTCTCTGCCTTCTGTCAGACAGCCAATCCTCAATCCATACCAGTAGCTCACCTCGAACACCATGGGCCCTCACCTTGCTCAGCAGCCTCCCGTGTGGCACCTTATCAAAGGCCTTTTGGAAGTCTAGGTAGACCACGTCCACTGGGTTTCCCCGGTCTAACCTACTTGTCACCTCTTCAAAGAACTCCAACAGGTTTGTCAGGCACGACCTCCCCTTACTAAATCCATGTTGACTTGTTCTAATCCGACCCTGCTCTTCCAAGAATTTAGAAACCTCATCCTTAATGATGGATTCTAGAATTTTACCAACAACCGAGGTTAGGCTAATTGGCCTATAATTTTCCATCTTTTGCCTTGATCCTTTCTTGAACAAGGGGGTTACAACAGCGATCTTCCAATCATCCGGGACTTTCCCTGACTCCAGTGACTTCTGAAAGATCTCAACCAACGCCTCCGCTATTTCCTCAGCCATCTCCCTCAGAACTCTAGGATGTAACCCATCAGGGCCAGGAGATTTATCAATTTTAAGACCTTTTAGCTTTTCTTAGCGCTTTCTCTTTTGTAATGGCAACCATACTCAACTCAGCCCCCTGACTCCCTTTAATTGTTGGGATATTACTCATGTCTTCCACTGTGAAGACTGATGCAAAGTACTTATTGAGTTCTCCTGCTATTTCCTTATCTCCCATCACTAGGCTTCCAGCATCAGTTTGAAGTGGCCCAATGTCTATGCTTGCCTGTCGTTTGTTTCTTATGTATTGAAAGAAACTTTTACTATCATTTCTAATATTACTGGCTAGCCTACCTTCATATTTGATCCTCTCCTTCCTTATTTCTCTCTTTGTTGTCCTCTGTTTGTTTTTGTAGCCTTCCCAATCTTCTGATTTCCCAGTGCTCTTGGCCACTTTATAGGCTCTCTCTTTTTCTTTGATAGTTTTCCTGACTTCCTTTGTCAGCCATGGCTGTCTAATCCCTCCCCGGATAATCTTTCTCTTCTTGGGGATGAACCTCTGTACAGTGTCCTCAATTTTACCCACAAACTCCTGCCATTTTTGCTCTACTGTCTTCCCTGCTAGGCTCTGCTTCCAGTCTATTTTCGTCAGTTCCTCTCTCATGCCCTCATAATTACCTTTATTTAACTGTAACATCCGATTTTGCCTTCTCTCTTTCAAACTGCAGACTGAACTCTACCATATTATGATTGCTGCTTCCTAAGTGTTCCCTTACTTTAAGATTTTTTATAAAGTCTGGTTCATTACATAGGTCCAGAATAGCCTGCTCCCTTGTGGGCTCCATGACAAACTGTTCCAAAAACCCATCCTGTAAGCATTCCATGAATTCCCTTTCTTTGGATCCACTGGCAACATTATTTACCCAGACCACCTGCATATTGATGTCTCCCATGATCACTGTGACCTAGCCTTTCTGACATGCCTTCTCTATTTCCCGGTACATGTTGCGCCCCTGGTCCTGACCACTGTTAGGAGGTCTGTACATAACTCCCACTATGGTTTTTTTGCCTTCGTGGTTCCTCAATTCCACCCACACAGACTCCACATCATCTGACGCTATGTCATTCAGCACCATAGATTTAATTTTGTTCTTAACTAACAAGGCAACCCCGCCCCCTCTGCCCACCTCCCTGTCTTTTCGATAAGTTGAAAACCCTTGGATGTTTAACTGCCAGTCCTGACCCCCCTGTAACCACGTCTCTGTGATGCCTACCACATCATATCATTCACGATGATCTATGCCATTAGTTCGTCCGCTTTGTTACGAATGCTACGAGCATTCAGGTAAAGTGCCTTGATGCTAACTTTCTTATCATTAGAGATATTGGAAGTCATAGGATGTCCTAAGTTATCCTTCCTTTTTGCTGCATTCCCAGTTTGTCTCAAGTTTAAATCTGCCTGCACATATGCTATCCTGCCGCTTATCTTTCCATTTAACTCCATACTCCCTGTCGCTTTCACTTTCCCATCCCCCCAACTCAGAAGTTTAAAGTCCTACTGACCACCCTATTTATCGTCTTCGCTAGAACATTGGTACCTGATCGGTTCAGGTGGAGACCGTCCCAACGGTACAGATCCCCCCGGTTCCAAAACTGTTGCCAATGCCCCATGAAGTGGAATCCCTCTTTCCCACACCAATCCCTTAGCCACGTGTTTACTTCCCTAATTTTCTTATCCCTATGCCAATTGGCACGTGGCTCGGGCAGTAATCCGGAGATTATGACCCTTGATGATCTTAATGCCCTCTCTCCTGCACCATTTCCCCAACCTTGCTTTACCCTTTTTATTTCTGTGCTGACCGGTGGTGCTTTTAGCAATCTGAAAGTTATTACCTTTACAATTATGTTTATTCATTTCCTTCCTAAAATCTTCCTGAAGAATGTCATCCCCCTTTTAAAACATGTCATTGCCACTGATGGAAACCATAAACCTTCGGCTGTTTAACCTCCTACCCTTAAAACATTGTTACTCCGGGAAGTGCAGCAGAGTGGGAGTATTTATGTATGTGCTTCCAGAGCTAGCACAGGCAGGATGGGCCAAGTTTCCATGATGTACCATTATGACTGTTCAGGGTGGATAACAATATATTTGATATACGATCTTGCGTCATCCATATAGCAGCTGTAAGGATGAATCTTTTGTTTGTCACGCCTTTTGACAATCCCGCTCTCCGTCTGGTGACTAGCAATTTGCTTTGGACATTTGAGCGTTGTGCTTAGAGAGGGGGAATATTTCGGAGAGGGAATCCACTGTGAAGAGACCACTCCCCCTAATTCTAGAGAATGAGAGAGGAGAGTAGCAAATATCAGATCAGACATCAAATAATGCCTAATTCGGAAGCAGGCAGTGGTGCTTCTCAGCATTCTGAGAAACAAAATGTCAGCAGAAAAATCGAAACACCCATAAAAGCTGATAGTGAGACTGCGTAGCGAAAAAAAAAGCAGGATGATTAATCGTCTGAAGAGGACGATCTATCGCTGTTATTGTCATTTGTTATTCATACGTTGACATTCCCTGGAGGGCTTTTTGTACGTGACGAACTGCTATTTGGGTGACAAGGGTTGGAAGGATTTCAAGCAACTACTTTTAGCCAAATAAAAGATTGTTCTGTTGAAACTGTGGCTAATTATTCATGATCAGCTACATTTGGTGCATCTATCATCAAAACCAGAAATGCAACTGTTAAAATGATTTGTATCAGCGTATGCGTAAGTGGAACAAACATCGACCTAGCTCAGCCTTGTATTTACTAGGAGTTGCAAATGAACAAGCAAGTGAATCAATCCAGAGGTGAATGTCCAGAACTCCCTGCTATTTAAAGAAACTGTTTCTTTGTCTATGTAAGTGGTCTTAACCATTAATCCAGAAACACTGACAGGAATGGCAGTTGACAAACAACACCTTTTAGGTGATGGAATAGGTATGATCAGGAACACCATTGGAAACTGATATTGCATCGACTGTTAGGACTGTTAGAACAATTAAGCAAGCGCAGACAAATAAACTGACAAAAGAAACTCACTAGAGTTATGGAGATGTGCAGCACAGAAACAGACCCTTCGTCCAACTTGTCCAGGCAGACCAGATATCCTAACCTAATCTAGACCCATTTGCCAGCACTTGACCGATTTCCCTCTAAACCCCTCCTATGACTCCACTTTTAAGGAGCTTTGAACCTATAATCCAAGGTTTTTTTTTGAGTCACAGGTAGATAGGATAATGAAGAAGGCATTTGGTATGCTTTCCTTTATTGGACAGAGCATTGAGTATAGGAGTTGGAAGGTCATGTTGCGTTTCTGTAGAACATTGGTTAGGCCACATTTGGAATATTGTGTGCATTTCTGATCTCTCTCCTATCAGAAGGATGTTGCTAAACTTGAAAAGGTTCAGAAAGGATTTACAAGGATGTTGCCTGGGTTGGAGGATTTAACCTACGGGGAGAGGTTGAATAGGCTGGGGCAGTTTTCCCTGGAGTGTCTCTTTGTTCAGCAACGTTTTCTAGGACCTTACCATTAAGTGTATAAGTCCTGCTAAGATTTGCTTTCCCAAAATGCAGCACCTCATATTTATTTAAATTAAACTCCATCTGCCACTTCTCGGCCCATTGGCCCATCTGATCAAGATCCCATTGTAGTCTGAGGTAACCTTCTTAGCTGTCCACTACACCTCCAATTTTGGTGTCATCTGCAAACTTACTAACCATACCTCCTATGTTCACATTCAAACCATTTATATAAATGACGAAAAGTTGTGGACCCAGCACCGATCCTTGTGGCACTTCACTGGTCACAGCCCTCCAGTCTGAAAAACAATCCTCCACTACCACCCTCTGTCTTCTACCTTCATGCCAGTTCTGTATCCAAATGGCTAGTTCTCCCTGTATTCCGTGAGATCTAACCTTGCTAACCAGTCTACCATGAGAAACATTGTCAAATGCCTTATTGAACTCCACACAGACCACATCCACTGCTTTGCCTTCATTCATCCCCTTCAGTACTTCTTCAAAAAACTCAATCAAGTTTGTGAGACATGATTTCCCACGCACAAAGCCATGTTGACTATCCCTAATTGGTCTTTGTCTTTCGAAATGCTACTGGTGCTTTAAAGGATTTGAGGCCTTTACTATTCTTGTACAATCGTAAGATGATGGCAGTAAAACATTTAATTGTGGTTCTTAATTAAAGAAAGTAACACAACGTGCATATTCAGACAGATTTATTCGAAATCAGATCTGAACACTGGAAGAATCTGATAACAGTGACCCCTCAGTGGCACGAACGAGAGCTGATGACAGGCCAAAACTGAAACCCACACAGGGTATTGTTAGGGATTGTTGGTGTCACTTTTGATTTATGTCAAACTGCCATGTTTGGAGACTTGGGAACAAATCACCTGTCGTTTACCATGAACTGTTACGCAGTATGAAGAGGCTTGAAAACAATAAAACATGAAAATCATTGAGGCAGAGGGATTTACTATCAGCTGCGAACTGAAAATTACATTTCGTGAAATTAATTGCACCATCTTAGGGACAGTATATTGTTTTCATGAGGCTGTGAGAGATGTAATTCTGCACATACTAAAACTACAAGTCCAAAAACATCATTATACATATACAGTAAAAATATTAATACTATGCTTAGAAAAATGTGCACCTGATCATTAATAATAATCTTTCCATCAGAATTACAAATCCAGTTACAATAACTTACATTTATATAGTGGTTTTCATTGTTATAAGAGATCCCAACTTATCAAACAAAATTTGACATATAATCATATAAGCGATGTTAAAGCAGATTTTCATGATTTGTTCATGGGACACTGGCATCACTGGTTGGGCCAGCATTTACTGCTGATCCTATTTGCCCTGGAAAAAGTGGTGGTAAGCTGTCTTTCTTGAACTGCTGCAGTCCTCGGGGTACTGAAGGAACACTGAAGGAATAATGATATAGTTCCTAATCAGAATGGTGAGTGGCCTGGAGGGGAACTTGTTGATGACCAAAAGCTTGATCAAAGAGATAGGTTTTAAGGAGCATGTTACCAAAGGAAAGACAGAAAGAGGAAAGACAGAGGTCCAGGGGGAAAATTCAGCTGAAACTTAGCCAAAAGAAGTGAGTGATTAAAATAGGGTTTTCTCAAGGGGCCAGATTTTGTGGAGTTCAGTCATCTTGGGGGCAATAAAACTGGAGCCAATCACATGAGATTGAGAGAGACAAAGTCATGAAATTATTAGAAAATAAGAATGAGAATTTTGAAGTTGAGGCCTTCCTTAACTGAGGGCTTAATATAGGCCACTGAGCATAGGGGAATTGAATGAGTGAGATGTGGACCAAAATAGGGCACACTCAGCAGAGCTTTCAATGACTTGCATAAATGTTTGTTTACTATATAAACTGGTATGACTACAGTAACTTAAAGGTATTGGGTACAAATGCAATATATCCATTGGCATCTGAATAAAACAAAACAAAATAAAACAAATTTCCTTAATGATGTAAAGCCATTAACAAAATTATAAAAATTAGTTTTATTCAGGAGACTATTCTGAGTGATGCAGTCAACATCACGTGGAATTAAACAATAAAATTCATCAACAAACCTATTCTGTGCAATGGCTTCTGTTGAAGCTATGATGTATTTGAAGATAAACGGATTAAAGCAGAATTCTTGTATGGAACTCACTCTTAAATCAGTATTTTATTAAGGGAGATGACCTCATTGAAATGTTAAATGTAAATCATCCTAAAAAAGATTCCTCTTGATTTCATGGGCAACTCTTAAGTTGTTTTCTCTATTTCTTTTCTCTTGCTTAGCGTAAAATTTAAAAAAATCAAATATTCAATTGAAATTTAAAACACATGGTACTAAAAATATAAGAGAATCAGGATTATCTGTTGGAATTGCACCAGCGCCCTTCTATAATTGTTAATGCTGTGTCAGATCACCCTTCTCCAATCCATCACTTCTGAAATTTTCCATCAGAACTGATGGGGAGTAGAAAGTATGTCTTTCCCAACAGGGACTCAAACATTAAAATTCAACATACATGGTGAGGTTACGCTATTGATATTTCAATAGCGTTCAAACGCTATGATATTTCCCATCATTTCTGATTATTTAATGCTTGATGGAGGGGTGTTACACAGCAGGGTGCCCTCTTCCCCCAGGACCAGCAGTGAAGGCCATGACATCAGATCATGCCAGCCTGGTCTAAGGTCAGTGAGTAGGCCATTCAGTCCTCGAACCTGCTCCACCATTGTTAGATCAGGGATGATAGACTACCTCAACACCACTTTTCTACATTAGTTCCATACTGCTGAATACCTCTCATCTCCAGAAACCTATCAAGTTCTTTCTTGAACATGCTGACTGAGTGGGTTTACATGACTGTTTTGGGTAGAGAATTTCAAACATTCACCACCCTCTAAGCAAGGAAATTCCACCTCATTTCAGTCTTAAATATTCCTTACATTGCAATTATATTTCTTAGTCTTAGACTCAAAATCAGATAAACATCATATCTACATCTACATAATCATGTCCTGAATGAATTTTAAATGTTCCAATGAGGTTACCTCTTGTTCTTCGAGGTACAGACCCAGATACCTTATTCATCCATCATAAGAGAAAGCCTTCATCCCAGGGGTTACATTGTTGAACCTCCATTACACTCTCTCTATGAGAGGACCATAATTTCCCCTCTCTTGTGATTAACAATGTCATCAATCACACCTCCTCCATTTCGTGCACCTCCACCCTTGAACCCCATCCCCACAACCACAACGAGGATAGAATCTCCCGGACCTCACATTTCACCCCACTAATCTCCATATCCAGCACATCATCCTCCGCCATTTTCACCACCTACAATTAAATCCCACCACCAAAAATATACTTCCCTCCCCATCCCTATCTGCATTCTGTAGGAATTGTTCCCTCCGTGAACTCCCTTGTTAAGTCCACACTGCCCACCAACCCACTCTCCAGACAGTAAGAGGTGCAAAACCTGCACCCACACATCCCCTCTCATCTCTGTCCAAGGCTCCAAAGGATCATTCCAAATCCGGCAGAGATTTACTTGCATATCCTTGAACCTCATTTACTGCATCTATTGCTCTCAATGAGATCCTCTCTACATCAGGAAGAGACCGAAGCAAACTTGTGGAACGGTTCAGGAAACAACCAACCCCACCATCCTGTTGTCGTCTATTTCAACTCCTCTTCCCACTCTCCCTATGACATGTCCGTTCTGGGCCTCCATTGCCGAAACAAGGCCATCTGCAAACTGGAGGAGGAACACCTCATCTTCCTCCTCAGGAGTCTACAATCACACGGCCTCAGTATTGAACTCACCAGTTTCCAAGACTTTTCTCCCCCCCACCCCATCCCACATCCAACCCTCCGACCCAGCTCCGCCCTCTTGACCTGACCTACCTGTCCATCTTCCTTCCCACCTGTCTGCTCCACACTTCCCACCAACCAATCACAATCATCTCCTCCCTTCGCCCACCTAACACCATCTCAACTACCTTTCCCCCAGCCTCGATCCTCTACTTATTTCTTAGCCCCCTTCCCCCTCTACAGTAATGATGAAGGGTTAAGCCCAAAACATCGACTCTCTTGCTCCTCAGATGCTGCCTGATCTGCTGTGCTTTTTCCAGCGCCACACTTTATCGACTCTGATTCTCCAGCATCTGCAGTCCTCACTCTCTCCTGTTTGTCTTTAATAGTCAAGTAATTTACAGTCTGAAAGAAACTTTGAGATGTGATAATGCATAAATGCAATCTTTATGAAATAACTTTCTACTTGCCTGGATGAATGCAACTCCAATAATATTGAACACTCAAGAAGCTTGACACCATCTAGAATGAAGCAGCCTGCTTGACAGACAGCATATCCATAACATCCACTCCCTCCACCAATGACACTCATTAGTAGCCGTGTGTGTTATCTGCAAGATGCGCTGTACAAATTCAGCAAAGATTCTTAAACAGTACATTCTAAACACATACCCACCTCCATCTAGAAGGACAGTGGCAGCAGATACATGGGAGCATCACCATCTGCACGTTCCATTCCAAGCCACTTACCATCCTGACTTGGAGATTTATTGCTGTTCTTTAGTGTCTCTGAGTCAAATTCCTGGAATTTCCCTCTCCAACAGCATTGTGGGTCTACCTACAGCACATGGACTGCAATGGTTCAAGAAGATAGCTCACCACCACCTTCTAAACAGCAGCTAGGAATTGGGCAATAAATACTGGCCCAACCAGTGACACCCATGTCTTACGAGTGAATAGCAAGTGGTTCACACTGCTCCCTTACAGCATCAAGGACCCGGGTTCAATTCCAGCTGTCTGTGTGGAGTTTGTATGTTCTCTCCATGTCTGCATGGTGCTCTGGTTTCCTTCCACAGTCCAAAGGTGTGTACGTTAGGTAGATTGGCCATGCTAAATTGTCCTGTGGTGTCCAAGCACGTTTAGATTAGGTGGATTAGCTAGAGAAAATGCAGGGTTACAGAGATAGGGTGGGATGTTTTCAGAAGATTGGTGTGGACTCGATGGGCCAAATAGCCTGTTTCCACACTGTAGGGATTTAATTAAAAATTTTAAGTTATCCAAATGACAGTATCCACCATTGCAACAGTGTCCACCATTCCTTTACTGAACAGTTTAAAAACTACTCTGTCCTATTTGTAGCTCCTTTTGCTGATACACAATTGCATTTGCAGTCTCACTTAACTCTAGCCCCCCACCGGGCTCAGTCCTCTCTGCAGTCTGGCAGCATCACTCCCTGGGACTCAGCAGAGAGTGCCCCAGCCCATCCTGGTGTCTGTGTGTGTAGGGCTAGTGCTGGTGGAACATGCCCTGAATTCCTTGGGGTGATATCCACCATTGGGGCTGCTCACAACCAGTGGGAAGGTGAAGTCACTAGATTGCTTCTCTAACTTCCATACTGCGAATTCCTGATGTCTAACTTGTTGGCCACGTCTGGCAAGATGGAAAGCTGGATATTAATGAGGCAAGTTGGGCTGTCAATAAGATGTTTAACAAGGTATATTCCCTCTGGATTGGCAACTCATCACTACTTGGTAAGAAGTTTACCTCGCCACTTGGAAAAGCATAAGCCCTGCAGCAAGATTCCCCCAACATCAAGATATGCTTTGCTAGACTTCTTGTAAAATTCTGCTGCAAATCTCACCATAGTCCACATCACTCAGGCCCCTCTAAAATTCCCCTCTCTTGGTCTGCAATATGATGGGGAAATTGAGAAATAATTCCAGAGATGGCAAACTCTGTCTGGATGGAGAGGACAAGAATGGGGCATCAAATACTGTTACTCCAGACATGCTGCTCAAGAGAAACTATTTAGACTCCAGTTTCCTTCAGACCGTGTTCATCCATCACCATTGCCTCACTATACTCCACTTTCCCACCTATCTGCAATATCCCAGAATGAGGTTTTCTTGTCCAAAGTCCAGCAATAAAAGACACTGGTAAATTCTTGGCATGGCATGTTTATCAAACAGTACATACAATCATACTAAATATCAGTAATTGCCCTCGTAAAGTTCCCTTATCACTTATATTGCAGCCTACCTTGACTGTTCTGGTGCTCCAAAGCAGCAGTATTCTGGTGGTTGCAATATGGAAGGTGAAAGATTGTTGACTTTTACTGGGAGGCATTAGTGCTGCATTTGTTTTATGTATCATAGGAATAGGAGTAGGCCACTCAGCCCCTGGAGCCCCTGTTCCACCATATTCAATGAAATATGGCTGATCTGTAGCCTAACTCCATACACCTGTCTTTGGCCCATATCCCTTAATATCTTTGCCTCACAAAAACATCTAATAAACATCTATCTAATAAACTGATCTAGCAACCACTGCCATTTGTGGAAGTGAGTTCCAAACCTCTACCACTCTTTATGTGTGGAAGTGCTTCCTAAATGGTCCTGAATGGTCTGGCCCTAATTCACTGACAATGCCCCCAGTACTAGAATCTCAACCAGTGTAAATAGTTTATCTTTATCCACCTTGTCTTTTCCTGATAATATCTTGCTGTCTGTTGCAGCCAAGTTGGTGGAAGTATGTAGGAGCAACAGGATGTTGGTATCATTGAAATGTATGTGACACCATCTGATAGAGTACCTGGATTTGAGGTTTCAGTATCAAATAATTGGGAGGTGGTGCGCTGAGCCACATGAGACTTTGGTGGTGTGGTGGGTAGAAAATGTTCTTTGAAGATACATTAATTGAACCTAACCACATGTGTGAGATCAGGTAGCATCTTACAGCACTGCTGTCACGCCCTCAGGACTGCACTCTGGACAGTGAGATTTCCGACCATTTCCTCCTAAAGGTTGGCCTTGAGAATCTCCTGCACCACTACCCACTTCCCTAATTGGAGAAACATCACCTCTCATCTCATACCCAACTAGGATATGAGGAACAACACTTTCATCCAGGGAATGGTGATTGCCTTGAACTTGATGCTGTGGGGAAGATGAAGCGGAGACGATCAATGCGATTTAAAAAGGAAATGGAATGGGCACCAGAGAGAAATAAACTTACAGGGTCACAGGGATACAGCAGGGGAAAGGGACTGATTGGATTCTCTACTGCAATCTGACACTGACTCAAAGGGCCAAATGGCCTCCTGTTGTGCTGTATTGATGATATGTTCAGGATTTAGTCAACCTGGCAGAAGTCCTGCCAACAAGTGTGAAAGTGCAGTGATGGGGACAGTTGGCAACTCTACTTCAATCGTCTGCAGTTGCCAGAGCTGCATCTTTGCCAACAAACAACTAATTAGCTGCTGCCAGGGGATGCCAGTCCTATTGAGGATAAATTGCCCTGCCCCTTGGAACCGCTGTGGTCATTGCTGGGACTGCAGGTGGCATTAGAGGATGATATCGATGAACCAGGTCCTCACAACAGGGCACATGATATCTGGGGACACCAGCAAGGGAAGATTGCTGGTAGGGCCAGTAAGTGCCACTGCCATGGAGCAGCCTTCTCCTTAGACCAAAACGTGCCCAAAAAAGAAGGCCCCTTCCCAGGCTTAATAAGACGTCTTCAGGCTTTGCCTGGCAGTGGAGGGGCCTTCTTGCTGCTGGTAAATTGTCTGTGACTGTCCAGTTTAATGGTTAACTAAACCTCCTGGAAGGAAGCGAAAGTGACGACTGCAGATGCTAGAGATTAGAGTTGAGAACGTGGTGCTGAAAAAGCACAACTGATCAGGCAGCATCCAAGGAACAGAAGAATCGACATTTTGGGCAAAAGCCCTTAATCAGGAATGAGGACAGATCACCACTTCCCTCACAGTAAGAAAGACAGCATGGCAGGAAGAAGATTTTGGCATAACATCCTCAACCTTCCTCACTATTGCACTAGCCCACTCACTTCCCATTCCCGTTCCCATTGTGGAACTCACTTCCACAAATGCCAGTGGATGCTAGGTCAGTTTATTTCTTCCCATTTTGGTAAAATGCAGCCCAAGGACATTAATACCTCTGGTGCCAGTTCTGAGAATGTGGGAACCTTTTCCCTGGTGCTCCATTTATACAACTTGTACTTCCAACCAGTATCCGTGCAAGTCAGCGACAGTTGCTATCTCTGGAACAGATTGCCTTTAAGAGAAGCAGGCTGCAGCAATATTTACCATTAGCATATGCGACTCAGATCCTTGCAGTGTGCACTCACGTAGCCAGTAGTATGGCCCTGCTCAGACCAATGGCACAGTCAGATCATGAGGACGTAACATCAAGTATTTTTACTTTCCTCAACTAGTGTGAGGATGTTATAAATTGCAATTCCTGTGCCCAAAAAGAGGTGTAGAACAATTTTAGCCCGTACCCATTGCATATTATTTATACTATTAAATGTTTGTTCTTGCGCTGTTCAATGAATTAATTTGGTGATTAAAGTGAAGCAGAAAGAAATATCCATGGAAAAACAGAAAATATAAAATACTTACACATTTATTGTCCTAAATTTGCTATTCAAATTTAGACTTATAGAATGTACTGCAGAAAAGATGGTCATTTCGTCCATTGTCCCCGAGTCAGCTGCTTGTGGAAACAATCTCTGCTGCCTCTACTCTTTCCTCTAAGAATGCAAGAGTAGTGTCCACACCTCTGAACCAGGAGGCCCAGGTTAATCCTAATCTGATCCAGAGGTATGTCATAACATCTCTGAACAAGTCTTTTTTTGAAAAAATCTGTAAGAATTGCAGTAAGCCATTTGACCCGTCAAGCTTTCTATACCATTCAATTCCAGAAACGAAATCAAACTTGCAAATGACAATACTGATCTGACACATCTTGTGTACAGCAAGATGGAGCTTCAGAATGACCAATACATTGCCAAGCTTACTTTTAAAAAAAAAACTGGTTTTCCCACTGGGATATAAGATGAAGGCTAATCTTTGACTTCATTTCCACCATCCTTATCCTGTCCTCACAACCCTGCATTCTCTTAGAATCCAAAACTCCATTGATGCCCCTCTTGAATGTTCTGAAAATTAGAATAAAACTTATAATATTAAAATTTAAAACATACAAGTAAAAATACACCTTTCTGGTCTAAAATACTTGGGACCAAGTAATTTCTGGATTTTGGAATTTTCTCAATTGTATTGTGTTTGAGCCATATAAACGTAATTATGTACCAGAGACATATAACATGTGAAAATTCAATCACAGGGACAACCAAATGGAGAAAGGTCACCTTTGTATCTGGAATAATCAATTAAATAACTCCACAAAGGCTAGTATCCCATAACCAAATCACCCTTTATATACATATGGAGAGTACTTAACACTGATGCAGCTCCCTCAGAGCCAACTCTCAGTGAACAGGCTGTCTGACACTCCTGTACTTAACTTTAAGCCAGGGTCTCTCTGATTAGACCAGACTAACAGCCCAAGTAAGGGGATTCATATTCTATGACATGCACCTGGCTGCCCTTGTTATAATCACTACAGTCAACATCTTTGAGGAACTGTTCCTCCAATCACAGGCTGCTTTCTCTCACATTTGCTGTTGATAGGTTCTCTAAGAGTCTATCAGTAACAAAGGTGGGTGAGATCCTGTGATTGGAGAAGCAGTGAGAATGTAAGCAGCAGCAGTCTGACAGGCTGTTGAGGCTGAAATAAACAATGGTGGTGAGTGCAAGGTTTGGGTCCAGAGGCTGGGGAAGCATGTAGGGCACATGAACTTTTTTGGCATCTGACATGTGCCAGTCTCTAAGAGTATTCATTTTGGAAAAGTGAACAAAAGAAGAGTATTATTTAAATGGGGAGAAACTACAGAAAGCTGCAACACAAAGAGACCTGGGGGTACTTGTGCAGCAGGTAATAAGGGAGGCTAATGGAATGTTGGCCCTTATTTCAAGGGAAGTGGAGTAGAAGAGTAAGGAAATCTTACTGCAACTATACAAGGCACTGGTGAGTTCACATCTGGAATACTGTGAGCAGTTTCAGTCCTCTTATAAGAAAAGCTATCATTTTATAAGGCAGTTCAGAGAATATTTACCAGGATGATCCCTGGAATGGAGGGATTGCCTCATAGCTCCCTAGTCAGTCCTATTGCCAGTCCTATCTCTGTAACCCTTTAAATTCATCACTTCTAAATATATATCCACTGTCTACCACTTTCCCAAGCAGTACATTCCAAACCCTAACTACTCTCTGATTAAAGAACTTTGTCCTCATCTCACTCCTAGCTCTCTTGCTAACAATCTTGAAATGGTAACCCCAAGTTATTCACATACCAATTACAGGAAACAGAATATCCCTCTTTGCCCTGTCAAAATTGTTCATAATTCTGAATACCTTAATAAGGTCACCTCTTAATCTTCTCTGCTCCAAGAAGAATAAGCCCAATTTTTCTAAACTTTCCTTCTATCTAAAATCCCTCATTCCTGTTATAATTCTAGTAAATCCCTTTTGCTTTCACTCCAGGCTTCTGACATCCTTCCTTAAATAAAGTACCCAAGACTGAATACAATACTCCAAATGTGTTCTAACCAATGATTTGTACAGGTGTAGTATCACTTCCTTGCTTTATATTCTATGCTTCTATTTATAAATCCAAGAATCCTATAAGCCAACTTAACAATTGTTTCATCTTGCCTAGCCATCTTCAGAGAATTAAGCATTGAACCCCAAGATCCCTCTGCTCCTGTACTCCCCTCAAAGTTGTACAGTTGAAACTGTATTGTCTCTCCATGCTACCTTTACCAAATATGTTACATCATGTTTCTCTTCATTGAAATTCATCTGTCATTTGATCATTTGACCAATGTCTTCCTGAAGTCACTCGGCATCACCCTCACAATTCACTATTCTCCTTAGCTTAATATCATCTGAGAATTCAGAGATTATTGCTTTCAATGCCCATCTCAAATCTGTTTATATAAATCAGAAAAAAGCAAGGGTCCAAACACTGATCCCTGGGGAACACCACTTTCAACTCATCTCCAGTCTGAGAAATGCTCATCAATGCTTTCTGTTTCCTATCATTCAGCCAACTTCTCGTCCATGTTATCGAGGATCCACCAATTCCAAACATTCCTAGTTTGCTAACCAACCTACCATATGGCACCATATCAAATTCTTTCAGAAAATCCAAATACACAAATAGCACTATCCTTATTTACTATCTGTGTCATCTCGTCAAAGAACTACTAAATTTGTCAGACATGATCTATCCTTGACAAAAAAAAACACTATGTTGACTGTCTAGTAATAACTTATTTTCATCTCAGTGTATACTTATCTTATCCCACATTATTAGCCTCCATCAGTTTTCCTACTATTGATGTCAAGTTGACAGGTCTGTAGCTTCCTGAGCTATGTCTTGCCCCTTTCCTAAACAAAGATGCCACATCCGCAATCCTGTTCCCCTGGGACTCATCTTTTGTTCAGGGAGGCCTAGAAAGCCTCTGTCAAGGCTTTGCAATTTTCTCCCTTACCTCTCTCAGCAATCTAGGATGTATCCCATCTAGGCCTGGTGACTTCTCTACCTGAATACTGCCAGCTTCTTCAGTACTTCTTTATCTATCACTGTACTGCTCAGTTGCTTATTATCCACATTTTCAATTAGGTCATTGTCACCATCTTCTAACTTGGTCAAGACAGAAGCAAAGTATCTAAGTCTGTTGTCACAACATAACTGGGAAGAGTGCACTGATAAATGTGCTCCACTGTTCCATAATCTGTCTCAAAATATACAAAGGTGTTTGAGCTATAGGGGGAGGTTGAATAGGCTGGGGGCTATCTTCCCTGGAGCATCGGAGGCTTAGGGGTGACCTTATAGAGGTCAAGTCAGGGCAGGACGTATACACTTAATGGTAAGAACCTTGGGAGTGTTTCTGAACAAAGAGACCTTGGAATACAAGTTCACAGTTCCTTGAAAGTGAAGTTGCAGGTAGATAGGATAGTGAAGAATACGTTTGGTATGTTTCCTTTATTGGTCAGTGCATTGCGTATAGGATTTGGGTGGTCATGTCACAGCTGTACAGGACATTGGTTAGGCCACTTTTGGAATACTGCAAGCAGTTCTGATCTCCCTGCTATAGGAAGGATGTTGTGAAACTTGAAAGGGTACAGAAAAGATTTACAAGGATGTTGCCACAGTTGGAGGATTTCAGCTACAGGGAGAGGCTGAATAGGCTTTTTAGGGCTACTTTCCCTGGAAGGTTGGAGACTGAGGAGTGACCTTATAGAGGTTTATAAAATCATGAGGGGCTTGGATAGGTTAAATAGACAATATCTTTTCCCTGGGATGGAGAAGTCCAAAACTAGAGGTCATAAGTTTAAGGTGAGAGGGGAAAGATTTAAAAGGGACCGAAGGGGCAACTTTTTCACGCAGACAGTGTGGATTGAGCTACCAGAGAAAGTGGTGTCGGCTGGTACAATTACAACATTGAAAAGGCATCTGGATGGGTATATGAATGGGAAGGGTTCAGAAGGATATGGCCCAAATGCTGGCAAATGGGACTAGATTTCTATAAGATATCTAGTCCACATGGACAAATTGGACCAAAGGGTCTGTCTCCATGCTGTATCTCTCTATGAATCTCTAACTCTAGTACCTCTTCTATACCCTTACCTTCAGTGAGCAGTTCACCCTGTTTGTTCCTTATGAGCTCCACTCTACCCTTTACTTATCTTTTACTTTTAATATGTTTAGCGCAGTCTGCCATCCTTTCCTTATACTTTCCCGTAGACTTCCTCATTCCAGCTTTAGCCTCTCTCCTGCATTTGAAATACTCTTCCTGATTTCATTGCTGTTATTTTCCAGTATGCATCATTATGCCTCCTTTTTCTTCCTTACTTTCTTATCAATATCCTTAGTCCTTCGGGGTATTCTTTCTTTCAATACCCCATACTTATTTCTCATGGATATATATCTAACTTGCACCCTGTTCACCTCTCTTTAGAATGTCTCTCATTTTTCATCCATTGTTTTATCTACTAAAATGTGTTTCTAATCAACTGCTCCAGTTCAACTTTTAGACCCTTAAAGTTTGCCCTTTTCAAGCCTGGGATCTTAGTCCTTTCCTGAGTTAATATTGAACTTTATTACATTATGATTGCTATTTCCCAAATACTCACCCTCTCTGATATCATCCACTTGGCCTGCCTTACATCCTAGGACCAGAAGCCAGCATAGCCCCCTCCCTGATAGCACTGGAAATGTTTTGTTTCAGAAAATTCTCCTGCACATATTGCAAGAATTTCTCCCCTTCTCTACCCCATACTCTACTTTTTTTCTCAGTCTACCCTAGGATAACTGAAATCACCGACTATCGCAATCTTACTTGTCCTGCAGGTTTCCACAATCTGCCTACCAATGCTCAATTCTCCTTAGTCTTCAATATATGGATGTCAATAATGAATATAACCAAGGTCACCATTCCCTTTGTCTTTCTCACCTCCAACCATACAGGTTCTAATTCAGGAACAGCATCTCGTTCAAGGGCTATGATACTATCTTTGATCAAGACTGCTACACTGCCTTCCTGTTCACACACCCTGTTTCTACCAAAACCCTTATAACCCTGCTGAAATCACAATGCACTCTTTGGGTGCTTGTCCACAGAAAACAGATCTGATGAACAGAATTGAAGTGTTAACACTGCTTTCTTCCAACAGCTGCTGCCAGACCTGCTGAGTTTCTCCAGCAATTTGTTTTTTTCTTTAAAGATCTCCAGCATCCTCAGTTCATTGTTTTATTATAAGGGAAGGATTGATTGCATTCAATGGAGTGCAAAGTAGATTCACCACAATGTTACCTGGGGTGGAGCAATTCAGTTATGAAGACAAGCTGGATAAGCTTGGGTCATTTTCTTTGCAGCAGAAGAACTTGAGATTGATAGAGTTTTATAAGATTATGAGTGGCATGGACAGGGTGAATAGAGAGCAGCCGTCCCCCTTGGTTAAAGGGTCAAGGTTGAGATTGTACTCACTGGAGTTTAGGAGAAGGTGAGCACTACAGATGCTGGAGATCAGAGTTGAAAAGTGTGGCGCTAGACAAGCACAGCTGGTCAGGTAGCATCTGAGGAGCAGGTGAGTCGATGTTTTGAGCTCTTCATCAGGAATGTTCGAAAAGTCGACGCTCCTGCTCCTTGGACACTGCCTGACCGGCTGTGATTTTCCAGCGCCACACTCACTGGAGTTGAGAAGAATGAGAGATGATCTCATTGAAACATACAGGATCCTTAAGGGGCTTGTCAGGGTAAATGCTGAGTGGATGTTTTCTCTTGTAGGAGTCTGGGACCAGAGGGTACAGTGTTAGAATAAAAGAGTCCCAATTTAAGACTGAAATGAAGAGGCATTTCTTCTAGCAGAGGGTTATGAGTCTTTGGAACTCCTGGCCACAGAGGGCTATGGGGCCAGAGTCCTTGCGTATATTTAAGGCTGAAATAGATAAGATTCTTGACCAGTAGGGAAATCAAGGATTACAGGAAAAGGGCAGGAAAGTGGATGTTGGATCCTATTGAATGGCAGTACAGGCGCAAGGGGTTGAATTACCTACTTCTGTTCCTGTCTCTTATGGTCTTATTCTAAAATAAATTATATTGTATGATAGGTGGCCTTTTCATATATTTTGGTGTGTTTTAGCTCCATTGCGCAGCATTTATAACTTGCTGTGTTTTCATTTTAAATATTCTAATGCAATATTATGTTGAATAAATCTTTACTTAATTATTAACTAATGAACTCTGAGTTTCAGAAATATTTAATTTATCTGACTAAAATTATGCCTTGTTCACAAACAAGTATCTTCTCTCAGCATGGACCACAGGGATTATTTTTCAATCAGCTTCAGAGGAAATCTAAGCAAGTCTATGTGATGTTTGCAAATAAGGCAAGTGAGCACAATGTTCATAACAAGAACGACTCTCAACAGGATTGTTGCACAAAGTATCTGATTGGAAAGAACCTGGATGGAAAATTCATAATTTTTGACATGTTAATTCCTAATATGAGGAATTCCTAATATTCCTAATGAATACTTAAGAACATAAGACCATAAGAAATAGGAGCAGGATTAGGCCATCTGCTCTGTTGACCCTGCTCTGCCATTCAATATGATCATGGCTGATCTTTCCATGGACTCAGCTCCATTTACCCACCCACTCACCATAATCCTTAATTCCGTTACTGTTCAAAAATCTAACTTTGCCTTAAAAGCATTCAATGAGGTAGCGTTAACTGCTTCACTGGGCAGGGAATTCCACAGATTCACAACCCTTTGGGTGAAGAGGTTCCTCCTCAACTCAGTCCTAAGTTTGCTCCCCCTTGCTTTGAGGCTGTGCCCCCTAATTCTAGTTTCATCTGCCAGTGCAAACAACCTCCCTGCTTCTATATTATCTAATTATATATGTTTCTATAAGCTCCCCATTCGTTCTTCTAAATTCCAATGAGTATAGTCCCAGTCTGCACAATCTTTCCTCATAAGCCAAACTCTCAATTCCAGAATCAACCTTGTGAACCTCCTCTGAACCCTTCCAACATCAGTGCTATTTATATGAACAAACACAAAAACAATCACAAAAACCCATGAGCAAACCTTGTATTTTTTTAAATTTTCAGAAGATCAGGAGTGGGGGGAAAGATATATTTATAAATCATATATTATAATTACAGGATTTCTAATTGCCTGCTAAACCACACTGCCACCCATGAATTCTATGTGCTATTTATATAAGTTTCCAGAGGTATGTTGCTATTTTAGGTTCTAGGCTGCTGGCAGTTTGATAGAATTTTGTGCTTACTGGCAGAGTTTTTAAGACTGCACTGCACAAACTGAAAAGTTATTGTGAAGCACAAAAGCCACTGAAATGTACACTGCTTCAAAAACTTCATCAAAATTAAAATAAGATTAAATATTTTTAGATATTTTCTTTATCATCCTCTTTTTGCTCGACTCCCTTCTCTTAAATTGTTTGACTATAGACATTTGAACAATCAGTTATTGTATTCGGAGGGCGTACAGGATAGTATTACGGCATCTGAACCTGTTGCTCCCACTCCAAGACTTGATGGTCACAGAAAGTGAATTGGTAGCATGACCAAACCACGGTATGCTGGCATCACTGGCTTGGCCAGCATTTATTGCTCAACCCTAATTGCCCGGTATCAGTTTCAGTACAGATAAGGGCAACAGTCTCCTTCCCTTAAGGGCAGAAGTGAACCAGATGGGTTTTGACAAAAACAGTTTCATGCTCTTAATTCCAGATATTTTAAAACTGAACTCAAATTGAACAATCTGCAACGGTGGGATTAAAATCTAGCTCCCAGATCATTTGGATTACTAGTCTAAGTAATAATACCACAAGGCCATTGTCTACCTATGAGGATTAGCAATCTGCAAATCCTTCCAATACATCTATGGCGGATGAATCCTCAGCACTGCTCATCATGTTGTAGGAGGTATATGATGGATCTGCCATTATTTGCTCTTCCCTGGATGGGACCCACGGATCTCCTTGGTCTAATGCAGCCAAGGAAAATCACTTGGCAGTCTAGGAAGAGACAAGATGTAGTTTATTACATAATGGCAACTATGCACAAATTACATTCATATGATTGGCATTGATATACAGACTATGATGGTACATTTTACTCCTTTGAACCTGAGCTTTTCTCCACCCTATGTCCAAGTGATGTCATTGCTGTGGGTGGTGCTTAAGGCACTCCTCAGCATTAACCCTTTAAGACCCTCACCCCATTATACAACAAGGAATGGGAAAAACTCCTAGTCATCCAAAACTATGTAGTAGCTGCAGTGGTGTTAGTGATATTGTTGCTAGGCTGTTAATCTTAGGACCCAGCTTCAAATCCTGTCATGGTAGATTGTGGAATTTGAATTTAATAAAAATCTGAAATCAGGAATCTAATGATGACACAAAACCCATTGTCAGGAAAAACGCATCTGGCTCATTAATGTTCTTTCGGGACGTGAACTGCTGTTTTACCTGGTCTGGCCTATGTGAGTCTCCACACACAGAAATGTTGTTGACCTTAACTGCCCATATCCCTTCAATGAATTAAAAAAAACCATGTTTTTGTCACAGGCTGTACTTTATGGCAAGCCTCCTTCTCATTTTGAGGGCCTGCCAGAAGAAGGAGAAGGTTGAATGCAGCTTATAGTGTTTCACATTTTCCTGTAACTTCCCTCTCTTCCTGAATCTCTGAATGAAGTAAACTAGGCCCATAATTATAGTTTATTTTTGATGAACCAACCAAATGACAGAACTGGACAGTTTGACATAATGGTTGAGCCATAACTATGACAAGACCAATGTTGGTAAAAGAATTTGAGCACTCGACTCACTTTCCTACTTCTAAATGAACATTTTTGTTTGTGGAGCTACAGCCTAAACATGTCACAGCATTGTTGAGATTCAGGATGTGGTGGTAGTCTGACTCATTGGAGATCTGACTTGTACCATGGAATACTCAATTGCACATATTTTCTGTGACTCGTTACTTCAATCAGGTCAGTCTTAGTCATATTTTCTGTGGGGGAAGAATGTACAGGTGCATGGGGATTAAATCTTCAACGTGGAGATGGGAAACAGGCAGAAATCCACCTTTAGTGGAAAATCAATTAAACTTAATTTTCTGAAGGTTGAAGGTGGGGTAAGAGCAGGTGGGAGATGGTATGGAAGCACAGGGTGAGCCCTTAATTGATGTGGGACCAGGTTTCCTGCCTAATTAAAGCTATTTTGGTTTGGGAACTGAGATAGGCTAGATATAATATGGAACTGGTTTGGACTCCAATAACAGCTGTCACAGGCTAACAGCTCCCTAAATCTATGGAGCTGATTGTGCCAAAGCCTTGGACTACATGAGAGGATGTGAGGTGTAATTGGAGAGCTGGAGGCCTGGCACCAGAGTCAGATCCTTTCTTCATCAATACCAATCCAGATCCAGTGGAAGAGCTCATGATGGTCAGGAGTATTGTCCTTTCCCTGAGGGTGGCAGAAGGAAGCCATCTTGTTGTGCAGAAGGAGCATCTCTCTGATCAGCATTCTTCCTCAGCCTCCAATACTTCCTTGTCTTTAACATCCTCCGATAAGCACTCTCCTCCTTGGGCTCACCATCCTAAAAATCCATTCTGGATGACCATGTTATGGGGTCAACAGATTACCACCATAATGGTTATTGGAGAACAATCCACATATTTGATACAGGCACTAGAATTGCATCTTTAGAAGTTCAATAGTTGTACTACTATCTCTCCTCAGTGCCTCTTGTCTAGGGGTCTCATAAATATCTAATGTGTCCTTTTTCCCTAGGATCCATGTATATACTTTGTGAAGATCTGAACCAGCCCGGAGTGCCACAGAGCAGAGGATTCATGTTAACAGCCAGGAAGGTGAGCACACAGGGATGAAAGTCTGTTTGTGATCACAGATTAGTTGGATGATGAGGGAGTGGAAAGTTTCACCTGTGGTGCAATTAATGATGGTAACCAGTCCTGCTGGGTAAGACATCTTTGTCAACAGTACACAACTCTTTGCCTGGAGAATTAAAGTCTATAGCAACATTGGATCTTGGTCATCTTCAAGGACTTCCATCTTCAATAGTAAATCCTGTGTTGAGAGTTTGACGTCCCTGTCTCTCCTTTCCCCTCTCTTCTCCTGTGCCATCATACTGCTCAGGATTCCATCCTCCCTGCAAGTGCATTACTCCTTCTCATTAATGGTAGTCATGACTCCATTGCCAGCAACAGCCTATCCTTTGGACCGGTGACTCCTCTGTTGTCCTGAGAGGACTTGTGACTATTCTGTTCAATGATCAAGTGTCAAGTGCCCACTCTCCCTACCACTTGCACAACATGAAGGGCACCTCCTTACCAAATACCAAGGCCCCTTTGCTCTGCTGACCCTGTTATGTGGCTCGGGTGTTATCTCTGAGTAACCAAGGCAGGCTCATCACACTGTACCTTCTTCCTTTTTGGCAGTTCTGCAAGAGGAGAAAGTAAAGACTGCAGCAGATCAGAGTCGCAAGTGTGGTGCTGGAAAAGCATAGCAGGTCAGGCAGCATCCAAGGCACAGGAGAATCAACCATGTTTCGGGCATAAGCCCCATTCCTGATGAAGATTTATGCCCTGTGCCTTGGATGCTGCCTGACGTGCTGTGCTTTTCCAGTTCTGCAAAAGCAGACCCTGAAACCTGTCCAACCCCTTCAAGGTTCCATGCAAGAAGCTTTTCATATGTTCTTAAAATAATTTAATAGACCTTAATGGGAAGGTGAGCCCGATTGCTCTTGGGCCCTATACTCATCCCAGGGCTGGGAATGACATACTGCAATTGACATGCTGGCCAATGCTATGATATACTGGGTGCCCGTCCTCCACTCTGCTTTTGGGGATCCAAACGTTCTGACCCTGGTATTTCCTCATTAGAAGGGAAGGGAATCTAGAGGGAGAGTCATTTTAGATCTGCTCTCGAGCACAACTTAGTAGAATTTTTTTTTCTTTTCAGCTTTAAGTAATGCATTCTAAGGAGATCAAAGAAAGATAAAGAGAAGACTTTAACTTTAAAGTTATAACATGCATGTGAATTCCTAGGAAAAATAGTCACTTGTTTGTAATATCTTAATGATATATACAGTTGTTACTTATTGTCACTAGTTTTATATTTGTTTGATTTCCTTTTGACCAAACCGGCAGTATTTTTAATCAACAAATAAAACATTAATTTTCAACAGTGACCAACTGATTTATGGCAAATTGTTAAGTGCTGGGCCCCTGCAGGACTGATTATTGTTTTCCTACTGATTCTATTATGCAAGTCCCAGTGAGCAACTATTGCATGATGTATGTATTCAGATATTTGTAATGCAGTCTTTTTCCTTTACGTGTGACCATTAAATTTATCTGACAATCAATTTCGAGCAATTGTTTTAACACTGAAAAAAGCATTAGAATCATTGTGATTTCTGATCAGATGGAAAAATTGCATTTAACTTCTCCTTATTAAAAATATTTCATTAATAACAAAAATATTACTTTTCTAAATAAAAGCAAGTGAACTCATCTTTCCAATGGCTAGAATCATGTCTGGACAAAATAAAATTGTCTGTTTTTATCCATAGATACTTACTTATTTTAAGGATGTTGTTATTATTAATATTGATGTTTATTTTAAAGTTATATTGATCACATTTGTGCACATGATGTGGATTGTATGTTGCAGAATTGTTTTTGCTTTATGACTGAATACATCTGGAAATTAATATATCAATTGTTCTGACTGTCAAATCTGATCTATTAGATAGCCATCAATTTGTGCAATAATTAGCAAGTGAAATGTGCAAAATAGAATAACACAACTTATTTTACAGTAGGTATATTTATTAAACTTTAACTCAAACAATTTTATAGGTGAAATTATAAGGACAAAGCTCTTTTTAGGAAATTCAGTGCATTGTTCTGAGGAAAAAAAGCACTCTATAACCAGCCAAAATTTTAATACATACTAGAACTTTTGCTGAAAAAGTATGAATTTCAGATCTCAATAACTGTTTAAACTGAAATATTGTTTACTGCTTATTATAGTTCTGTATATATCTGAGATCTGCAATTCATCTGATGGCAATTACCACTGGGCACTTAAATCCAAACCCCACTTCATAGACAGGAAGGAGGGAACATGTCTTCAGTGTTGGTTGCCTGTCAGAATGTCCACTCGGAGTCTGTTTTAAATAAAGTGAAATCAAATAACTTGAAGGAATTTATATGATGTTTTCCATCTGCCCATTTGATGATTGTTCCCTACCTCTGATTCAAAAGGGAACTGCACCAGTTTTTAGCTAGGGCAAAGTTCACTTTGTATAAAAGCTAAGCATAGTCAATGTGATATTCTGAACTTGTTTTTAATCATATGAATTGGCTATAAAGAAATATTACAGACTATATTTACGGATGTATTCTGTTTCTTTTTGTTTGTTACAGGAACTTATATATAGCTGATGGGTGTAGGAAGGCTGTAGAAATAATGCTTCAGGCATCACTAGCATGGGGCAGAATCAGTGACATGACAGGTCTCTAATCTGTCTCTGATTTTGTGAGCTCATCTGATGCAGCACATTGTTTTCTAAGTATCTCCTTGGTGCCATGTTCTCCCCCTGTCAAAAGAATGTGGGTTCATGCCTCACAGTGGATGCAAGCCTGTAAAATGAAGGCTGATACTTGAAGTGTTGTGCTGAGGCAGTCAGTACTATATTGCAGGAGATGCTGCCTTATGGAAAATAATTGAAAATGAAATACTTCCTACCTACTCAGGTAGAAGTAAACATCCTGATTCTGATAGGACCAACATTTATCACCTTTCACCAGCAAAATAGATTCATTGTTCATTTACCACATTTTTTGTACAACAGTGACTACAATTCAGAAATAATTCACATGAAGCATTTTGAGACACACTGAGAATCTGAATTGTATTCTATAAATTCAAGTTCTTTCAATGCTTTATACCCAAAGCATTTAGTTTTGAATTTCCAATTGAAAATTAATGTTCAATTATATTGAACCACCCCAGAAGGAGAAATAGAAAATATTTGACTTTATTTATATTACTTAAAACCTTCAGAAGAACCATATTATTTTTTCTCCTGTCTCAGACATCTAGTTTACCATTAAATCACAAGCTTTCAGAGCATAGTCCCTTCGTCAGGTGAAGTGAGAGAAAAGCACACAGGCACAGAATTTATGTGCAAAGAGGTCAAGGGTAGAGAGATCAGAAGATTAGACAAATGGTGTGAGTAGAATGTCAAATAATAAGTATCTGCAGGTGAATAAAAGTGTCAACAGCTGAATAACAAGTGAAGGGATTAAAGGAGGCAGAGAGATAATTTTAAAAAAATTAAAAATAAGGTTATGCTGGAGACAAACCAAATGACTGGAATAACGTGATGCGTATAAGAGTCACATGCTGAGGTCTAACGAAAGTAATAAATAATCCAAAACTGTACAAACTAATTAAGGTAGAGCGATCATAACAAGTTATCAAGGTGATGGTGTCAAAATAGGACAGTGAGGAAGATTTTACAGATACAGAATAGTGTGGTGGGGTCACATGTAGAACAACATGACACCAAGATCACAGTTGAGGCCATCTTCATGGGCACGGAATATGGCTATCAGTTTCTGCTCGGCGATTTTGCATTGTTGTATCTCAAAGGCCGCCTTGGAGGACACTTATCCGAAGATCAGAGACTGATTGTCCTTGGCTGCTGAAGTGTTACCCAACTGGGAGGAAACATTCCTGTCTGGTGATTGTTGCCCAGTGTCCATTCGTCTGTTGTCATAATGTCTGCATGGTCTCACTATGCTTCAAAAGGAAGAATCTATCAATTTGCCATAAAAAAATATAAAATCACTTACCTCCACTACCTTCTGGGGCAGAGGGTTACAAAGTCACACAACCCTCAGAGGAAATAATTCCCTTTATTTCTATACTAGTCCAGAACCAGGGGTCATAGTCTAAGGATACAGGTAATTCATTTAAGACTGAGATGAGGAGAAATTTCTTCTACTAGAGAGTGGTGAGCCTATAGAATTCTGCTCCACAGAAAGTGGTTGAGGCTAAAACATTAAATGTTTTCAAAAAGTTAGTTTTGGATTTTAAAAGCTAAAATGATCACTGATCAGCCTGGATAAAGTTGAATGGTACATCAAGGGCTGGATGTTGTGCTCCTGCACCTATTTTCTATGTACCTACATAAATGGGTGACCTCTCATTTTAAAACAGAGTCACCTAGTTCTGAACTCACCCACAAGATTAAACATCCTTTCCAAGTTCACTCTGTCAAGGCACTTAGGATCTTATGAACTGCAATCAAATCACCATCTGTACTTCTAAACTCCAGTGAAAACAAATCCACTTTTTGCAATTTTTCCTCAATCCAGTAAACCTCCTATGAACAGCTTCCAACATTTTTATATAAGGAGACCAAAATTGCATGAATTCTGTTTATTGGAACATTTTCAACTCTCTTCAGACCCCTCGTGCTTTTGAATACCAAATCTCCACTTAATCTTATCTCCTCCAAGGAGAATAACCCCAGCTTCTTCAAACTAAACTATTGACGTCCCTCATCTCCAGAATCAATCTCTTTAATCATTTATGTATTTACAAATACATTAAGGACAAAAAGGTAACTAGGGAGAGAATAGGGCCTCTCAAAGATCAGCAAGGCGGCCTTTGTGTGGAACCGCAGAAAATGGAGGAGATACTAAATGAGTATTTTGCATCAGTATTTACTGTGGAAAAAGATATGGAAGGTATAGAATGTGGGGAATTGAATGGCGACATCTTGCCAAAATGTCCAGATTACAGAGGAGGAAGTGCTGGATGTCAAATGGGCCAGATGGGCTGAGAAGTAGCAGATGGAGTTTAATTCAGATAGAAACGAGGTGCTGCATTTTGGGAAAGCAAATCTTAGCAAGACTTATACACTTTTTGGTAAGGTCCTAGGAAGTGTTGCTGAACAAAGAGACTTTGGAGTGCAGGTTCATAGCTCCTTGAAAGTGGAATCACAGGTAGATAGGATAGTGAGGAAGGCATTTGGTATGCTTTCCTTTATTGGTCAGAGTATTGAGTACAGGTGTTGGGAGGTCATGTTGTGGCTGTACAGGACATTGGTTAGGCCACTGTTGGAATATTGCGTGCAATTCTGGTCTCCTTCCTATCGTAAAGATGTTGTGAAACTTGAAAGGATTCAGAAAAGATTTACAAGGATGTTGCCAGGGATTGAGGATTTGAGCTATAGGGAGATGCTGAACAGGCTGGGGCTGTTTTCCCTGGAGCGTCATAGGCTGAGGGGAGACCTTAGAGAGGTTTACAAAATTATGAGGGGCATGGATAGGGTAAATAGGCAAAGTTTTTTCCCTGGAGTCGGGGAGTCCAGCGCGAGAGGGCATAGGTTTAGGGTGAGAGGGGAAAGATATAAAAGAGTCCTAAGGGGCAACGTTTTCACACAGAGGGTGGCATGGGTATGGAATGAGCTGCCAGTGGATGTGGTGGAGGCTGGTACAATTGCAACATTTAAGAGGCATTTGGATGGATACATGAATAGGAAGGGTTTGGAGGGATATGGGCCGGGTGCTGGCAGGTGGGACTAGATTGGGTTGGGATATCTGGTGGGCATGGACGGGTTGGATCGAAGGGTCTGTTTCCATGCTGTACATCTCTATGACTCTATTTATGCTCCTTCTCTAAGGCCTTTATCTCCTGTCTGAACTGTGGTTATCAGAAATGGACACAGTTGAATTGAACTTAAGGAAGCCCCTATTTATAAATCCCAGGATCTTTTAAATTTTATTGTGCATTTTCTCAACATGCCATACCATATTAAGTAATTTGACAATAGACAATAGGTGCAGGAGTAGGCCATTCTGCCCTTCGAGCCTGCACCACCATTCAATATGATCATGGCTAATCATCCTTAATCAGTATCCTGTTCCTGCCTTATTTGTGCACATTTATGGGAATTCCCACTTCATCTGCACCTTCTTTAGAAATGTACCTCTCGTTTTCTATTTTCTCTCCCCATTCTTCCTGCCAAAACTAATTACTTCACACAAAGCTGCATTAAATTTGATGCTTTACCTGTCTGCCTCGTCCACTTGTCTATCTGTGTCCTCTTGAGGCTATAGTTATCTTCCTTACTATTCATGATACTTCCAAGCTTTGCATCATCTACAAATTTTGAATTTGTGCCCTGCTTAACCAAGTTTGGATCATTAACATATATGAAGAAAACCAGAGATTCTTAACACCAAACCCTCAGGAACACCACAACATATCTTCAGTACACAATCTCTGTTGTGTGATCACCGAGTGGAATAATGTCTATTTCATAAAACATTCTCTCCCTGACTGCTGTGCAGCATAACTGGTTGACTCTCGAATTGTGTGACTATCAACTCAGAATGTGATTTATACATATGAACTTACATTGCATTTACATTCCACGTTGTGCATACTGCAGATAATTGCTCCAGATTCTCACCCTTCAGCACCAATTTCAGTATTCCTCTGAACAATATTTTTACACTGTTGTTTGTTAAATTATTCCTATTTACTCACTCAGGTATATTATTTTTACTTAACATTTTATTAAAGCTTCTTTCATTAATTTATAGTTCTTACCTTTTAAGAGTTTAGTAGAGTTCAGAAGAAGAGGGTGACTCACCTGCTAGCATCCAAAAAATGGTAACTACATCTCATACCAATACGTACTCTATGATTCATCGCCTCTTCCTGTGTACACCTAGTCTGAAATTATTTGAAAAAGAAAACAGGTCACTCACCTATCAACTCTAAATGGTAGTGACACTGTATTTCAAACATCTGGTCAATGTTTTGCAAGTGTCACTGTATCCTCATCAGCAAAGTTATAATTTCTGTCCTAGCTAATATCCAATAAATCCCTGCCCTGACAGCATTACTTCCAAAATTCTTTGATGTTATTTTCAAATGCCCCAGTGAATACGTTGTTGCTGTAAGTTCCATGAATCAGAAAATCCAGCATTCACCCTCCATTCCTCTGGCTCTGATTTAACATGCATTCCCTCTCTTTTTGTGATACTAAAACGTCGGTTGATTGTTGGATTTCATTCCCGATCCTCTCTGAATTGATACACCTCTTTTCACCATGAAAACCTAAAATCTTCTATACTCTTTGCTTGTTTCTGAGTTCAAATTTTACTGTACTTCAACTGCATATCGATAGCTCACAAAATGTTGAAATATCTCATTTTTGTTATGCTAAGAAAAAACATTCAGCTAAGCATTGCAAATCCTTGTCAAGAACCCCATTCTTTTTCTGCTAAATTGAACAATTTTAAATACATCACAGAACAGCATTCAGTCACTCTCTTTTTTTCAGAAGAATCTAGTGCCACAAAGCTGCACAATGAACTGATTTACTGATTCGTCGCTGCATGTTCCTGCCAAACTTTTTAATGTCTGGCAACTTCATTCTTAGACTGATGCTGTGGCTGCCAGGAGTGATGTTATTATCCACAACTCAGAATTTTTATTAAGTTCATTATTGAGAAAATGCACTCACACTAAGACTCAGTGATACAGTTCGTTATAGGAATAAACCCCACAACCCAGGATCCAAACTTCTCTCATTAGGGTGATGGTACTAAAAAAAATGTTGAAATTCTCAGTACCAAGACCTATACATAATTAAACTGCGTACAGACTCATTAAAAACAAAATTCTGCAAGGTGACTGGTAAAGGTGAGGAACATCTAGAAACTTCAAGAAATTCAGCAATTTAAGTAGAATACTATGTCGTTTAGCATTTCATAACTTCCTGAAGACTGGAACATTACCTCAATATTCATAAAAAGTGAGAGAGATGAATCAGGAAATTATTATTGTTGCAGGGAATAAATCTCAAAACTCTATCTAGAACTTTATGCACATGAATGCAAAAGTGAAAAAAAATTAAAAGACAAAAATGGCTTGCATGGCTAAAAACTGCCTTGAGAATCTAAAGGATGATATGATAAATGAAAAGGTGCATCTGAAAAATAATAGTTATTTGGAGTTTTGAGAGAGGTTTATTTTGGATTTCTGGTATTCATTCAATTTAGGTACTTATTGTATTCTAACTCTAGCAAACGCACTGGATATCTTGAGAAACATCAAAAGCACACAGAGACCACGTCCAGGCAGCAGAAAGTGACCACTGCTTGCTCCTTCAAGCAATTCATTTATTTGACACTTCAAACACCACCTGCCCTATAATGCAGTAGTCTGCAGACTGCACATGAAAATGTTTGAGCATCATCAAAAAATGTGTTCAGTTGACTAAAGTATAGGAGACGGGTGACATTCAACAGAGTCTGGACAAATAAAGAAAAATACATTTTACGTTGATGTAAATTGGTACAAGAAGAATAAAAAATACATATGAAATGCAAAAATATTTTAGTTATTCTAATACATTGTGGAAAGGGCAATCACACTGGGACACATGTTCAAATAAATAATGAGCCAGGTTTTGCAGTGGAAGGAAGGATATGCATTGCTGACCCAAACGATTGCTGCCAAGAACAGTCCAGCAATTTGGCATGGACTTCTCTTTTCCTAATAAAGTTTAAATCTGGCACCAGGTCAACAGAATTTCAAGGCATTAGATGCAATTGAGTCAGCAAACAGTATAATCAGCTGATAACATAACAGTATTCTCAAAGACAACAAACAAAGAAGAAAAATCCCTCATTTTTCACTTAAAATTTCAGATAGTGAAATTAATGAGATTGGATTTAGATAGAAGCTAAAATATCAATACAACTAAATGTATTTCTATTAATGTAAATTACCCAATAATGGAGAAACCTAACACTTCATAAATATAAAATTAAATTTCCAGGAACAGTGAGGGTATTTAGGAGTAATTGTGAAATTACAGCACCATTAAAAATCTTGCTAAAGCTCAGTCAACAAGATGCAATGTCTCCAAAAGCTTTTACACTAAAATTAACAGCCCAAGAATGAAAGTTGTAACCATTTCATGGATTTTTTTTCCATTTTACTCAGTCTAAAGGTGAAGCAACAGTGCAACCTGTGAGAAATGTAGAATCCTGGCAATCAACTTTTGGACTGTAATATTCCTTGTTATTATGACCACAAAATCAAGGCAATTAATTTTTCAGAAAATTTGTAAATGTGAGGATATAAATATGTAACTAGTTGCTAGTGAGACTTGAGATTAATCACATTTATTTTTCCAATATAAAAGTGGAACTATTGGCAGATTCATTAATCTTATGTTGATTGTCATAAAAATGGATTATAGTCCTGAATTACAAATACATTGAGTACAAAACGTGTTTTTTAAATACATACACACCAAAGGATGGCTAAGAATGTAAATTCAGTAGCTGTCTAATATCCTTGTGCGGACTGTATTGAGTCCCAAGAGGATTCATTGAATGCTGCACCTGAAGAGTGCCAAAGAAAATTCAAACAGCAACATTTCAAAGGGAGAGATGCCATTAAAAAAAAACTGAAATGTAATCTCCTTTGTGTTGTGTCCCAGACTGCAGACATGATATGAATTAAAAGGAAGGTAAATGTGAGCATAGATAATGTAGTTCGTGGTTCAAGTTCCACAGTCCTAAAGTGTACTGTGAAAGGGTATAGCTTAAAAATTCCACCAGATGCCCCCACGTGTGCACAGTAAATGAAATAAGGTCTTATTGTTGAAGAGAAGTCAAGGCATCGATGCCACTGTTTAAGGGAATTGGACAAGCTCCTTTCAGCTAAGTGTAGAACGAAAAATCTTTAAAATATCATTCAATAGACATCAGTGTTATTGGAGTCATCTGCCTGCAACACTTCACAATGGACCCACCTCTCATCTCTAATCTGTGTGTTTTATTATTTCTTCTACCGTTTTAGCAGCTAATAAGTTCAAGAAATCCTGGCTAAATTGCTTCTTTTTAAAACACATATGCATATATTTGGTATGGAAAAAGTTGTCCACAAGGGAAAAGATCTTTTATAAAATTAAGTTTGTTGCAACTAACCAGAGGTGGTGTTGAGTAAGGAAGAGGAGTCAGGTCATCCCTCCTTAGTCAGGAGAATAATAATTTGGCGATATTCAATCTAGACTCATAACAAATTGGGGGCCTTCACCAGGGGATTGGTCACAACATGATAAGTCCTCTGAAAATAATGCTTGAATAACCTCCGTCCAGACATAAGTACGGGCATTGATGATTAAATATTCCAGGGCAAGAACATAATACGTCACTCCTGTACTGCTAGGACTATGAAATGTGTATAACTGGGCCATGGTTGGATAATGCAGGCTTCCACAATATACCAGTATCCTAATTTAATTAGATCACCATCAGGGTTTGGATGAGGTATCACAGTCTTCAATTTTCTAAGATGGAGAAAATGTCGATATAAGGCAATCCAGTCCATTTGTTTTACATCAATAATGGTTGTAATTTTGCTTACTGACAAGCAAGGGTTCATTGCAGGATGTGATTGCTGGTTACAGTCTCCCTTAAGTCATATTAATTCTGAATCATATTGTAATAAGTGGGTGTCTTTCAATGAGTAATTCAGAATATAACTCATTGTGCAAGTTATTCATGTCATGCAAAGTGAAGAAACGCATCTATGTACTGGTTTGGCAAGAGTCAGAGTTCAATAGTCAACAGGACTGCTTTGATAAAACATCAATATGCAAACAGCTTTGTGCTTATGCTGAGAGATATCTGTAGATTTTAATTTCCAGACATCAGTAGAGATTCCTGATGAAGGGCTTTTGCCCGAAACGTCGATTTTCCTGCTTCTTGGTTGCTCTCTGACCTGCTGTGCTTTTCCAGCACCACTCTAATCAAAACATATTACAGACAGGGGAGGGAAAGCCAATGGGAAGGTGGGGGGGGGGGGGAGAGAGAAGCGGTTAATGAAACTTAAAAATAAAAATCCAGATTTAAAAAGAGGCTACAATCAGTGACAAATATGTATGAGAGGTCGATATTGATGTTCTGTGCCCACATTCCTTTTTTACTTCATTAAGGCATTAACTCTTGAACAATTATTGTTTCATAGTTTCCAGGCGCTTCTTACTATTTCACCAAAAGTACTATACTTCATATTTCAGCCTTGAGCTTTGTATGTCATATTGTATGCACCTCAAAAATAATTTGTCATAGTCATAGTTATACAACATGGAAACAACTAGTTCATGCTAACCATGTCCCTAAACTAAACCAGTCTCACCTCCCTGTGTTTGGCCCATATTCCTCCAAACCTTTCCTATTCATATACTTATCCCAATGTCTTTTAAACATTGTAGCTGCATCTGCATCCACCACTTCCTCTGGCAGTTCATTCTACACACGAATAACTGTGCTTAAAATTTTTGCCCTTCATGTCCTTTTTAAATTTTTCTCCTCTTACCTTAAAGATTTGTCTCCTAGTTTTGAACTCACCCATCTTAGGGAAAAGAACTTTACTATTCACCTTATCTATGCTCTTTATGATTTTTTAAAACTCTATAAAGTCATCCTTCAACCTCCTACACTCCAGTGAAAAAGTCCCTGCCTATTTTTATAACTCAAACCTTACATTCCTCGCAACATCCTGGTAAATCCGTTCTGAGCCCTCTCCAGTTTAATAATATCCTTCCTATAACAGGGCGACCAGAACCGCACACAGTACTCCAGAACAAGTCTCACCAATATCCTGTACAACCTCAACATAAACATTCCAACTCCTATACGTTTGAGTAATGAAGGCAAGTGTACTAAATGACTTCTTAACCACCCTGTCCACCTTTGATGCAAATTTCAAAGAATTACAATCCTGAACCCTTAGATCCCTCTGTTCTATCGACTCTATGACTATCCAGGGCTGGAACATTAATAAGTCCTGCCTTTGTTTGTTTTACCAAAATGAAATACTTTGCATTTATCCAAATTAAACTCCATCTGCCACTCCTCAGCCGATTGACCCAATTGATCAAGATCTTTTTGTAATCTTAGAAAATCTTCTTCACTGTCCACTATACCACCAATTTTCATGTCATCCACAAACCTACAATACCTCCTATGTTCTCATCTAAATCATTTATGTAAATGACTGTGAAGTATTTTAAGAAATTTTGAAGACAAAATAAAATGTATTTGGAGTAAAGAAAGCAGTTAGAAAATTGAAGCAGACAAGATTATCAACAATGAAATTCAATCTTGCACTTACTTAATGTCTACATACTCAGGCGAGGACTTAATGGAATCTGCAAAGTGCAAAATATGCCATGAAGGGTGATTGAATTTAATAAGAGATGAAATTTTGTTTTCCTGCAGGGGAATTGAAATACAGGGATTAAATCAGCGGTGTGTGTGTTTTGGCATGTTTAATTTCATGTTGTCTTGTGGCGAATTCCCACTTCTAATACATTTATGTGCAATGAACACTCATTGGCTCTTTGATCAAGGTCCCATTGTGCTATGAGATAATCTTCTTCCCTACACCACTTATTTTGGTGTCATCTGTAAACTTACTAACCAGACCATATATATTCACATTCAAATTATTTCCATAAATGATGAAAAGCAGTGGACCCAGCACTGATCCTTGTGGCACACAGCTGATCGCAGGCCTCAGGTCGAAAAAGCAACCATCTACCACCAACCTCTGTCTCCCACCTTCAAGCCAATTTTGTATCCATTTGGCCAGCTCCCTCTGGATCCCATGTGATCTAACCTGACTAACCAGTCTACCCTGCAGAACCTTGTCAAATGCTCTGCTGAAGTCCACATAGACAATGTCTACCACTCTGCCTTCATCAATCTTCTTGGTCACCTCTTCAAAAAACTCAATCAATTTTCTATGATTTCCCATACACAAAGCCATGTTGACTATCCCAAATCAGTCCTTGCCTTCCAAATCCTGTCCCATAAAATCCCCTCCAACAACTTACCCACGACTGACATAAGGCTCACAGGTCGATAGTTCCCTGGCTTTTCCTTACAGCCTTTCTTAAGTAATAGCATCACATTAGTCAACATCCAGTCTTCTGGCACCTCACCCATGGCTGTTGTTGATGCAAATATCTGAGCAAGGAGCTCAGCAACTCTTTCCTAGCCTCCCACAAAGTTCTGATGCTTGTTCCTTTTTCACATAAATGCACAGGGGAAAAAGTTGCATATGCACCTAATTCCTCTTGTCTTTGTATAATATATAATAATTAGCATGTATTCTTCCACATCTTAGTAGGGGGCCTTACCGGAGTTGAAACAGAACTCGTACTCTACATTTTATCCTTTATCCCAAATTATTTCCGCGACCTCCCATTTTTCCATCTTTCAGTCTGACTCCAGTTTTATCTCTTAGTTAAACTGATTACCTACAAGCTCCCAAAAAATCAATCCACAACCTAATTGAGCACTGATCATTGTAGTGTTCAAATGATAGAGATTAAGGTAGCAATTTATAGAAATGATCTCAAAAATACTAAACCATCTTGCCTTGTCTCCAGCATAGGTTTAGACGTTTGAACCTAATTAACATTTTCCAGCCCTTCTGTCTTAAAAATATAGCCTTTTGAGCAGAGTTTATCTCAATAGTGCTATGTATAAAATCTTATTTTTAACATTTGTTACACCAATGATGCCCTGAACATTTAGTCAGAACTGCCAACCTCATAGCGTGGAATTAAACCAGTGACGTTCTAACTTGTATGACTCAGTTACATCCTGCTTCTACTACAGGATAAATTTATAAAGCTGAAATGCCTCATGAATTTGACGCTGATGGCACTAGTACTGTAATAAAATACTGCAGCAATGTTTTAATGATCTTTAACTGAACTGATAACCTGTACCATTGATTACAATAAATAGCATTAGACTTTCAATAAATCAAATACTAAATGGATAAATTGACTGAACCATCAGGGAGCATTTATCCAATTTTTATTTTTATCTTAAAAAATTTAAAGGATTCTGATTATGTGCAGAGGATAGTAATGTATAAGTATGTTAACAATGTTAATCACAATGTTCATTTCCAGCTTCAATTAATTTAATAAATCATTGCAGATCACAATTATTTTTGTATGATCAACTTTAGAATTCACAGGCACTGAAATTATCCCCAATACAAAACAGCTTTTTGACACTCATTCAACAGTTTATGCTTTATTTTCCAAACAAAAGATCAAATCTATGCTTACAAGTTCTTGTAAATTTTGTCTGACAACTTAACTTTGGTCCCAATGTTCACAGAATGATACAGCATGGAAGGTAGGCTCTTGGCCCATTAATCTGTTTTGGCACTGTGCTAGCCTGGATCAATTAATTCCATTCGCCTGTTCATTTCCCCATACAGCTGTATTTTTTTCTGCTGAAGTATTTATCAGGTGTCCTGTTGAATGTCCCTGTAAAATCTGTTCCCATCATCTTCTCTGGCAGTGCATTCCAGGTCATAACAATGCCAATAACATTAAATATATGTCACCTAGTTACTGAACCTTAAGAAACATAAAACTAGGGACATAAAAAGATGTATGACACATAGGGAGGCTATTCTGTGGTTGTTTATGTCAATTAAAAGAGCTATCCGGCCTGATCCTACCTTCTAGCAATTTAAATGATTTTTCCTTATTTAATGTTTCAAAACCATTAATGATTTTGAACAAATGCAATGTGCAGTACATTCCCTCTCATTAGCAGTGACAGGGGTAGACAGCTGTCAGAACTTATTTTCCCTACAATTAATTGCATTACCATACTTCAGATTTTAACAAGCATTTCCATGTACTTTGAATGAAAGTTCATTTCATTCTCTCTTTTTTCTCCTCCCCAATTTTCTGTCCTCTACACAGAACCATGCCCATATTACTCCTAAGCAACCATGATCTCTGCACTTCCCTTAACACGAGATGATGGTCTCATATTGATCCTGCTGCTATGCAGATGATAAAACATTGTGGACCATGAAAAGTTTTATTCCTAGCCTCCAGAGCTTGTTGGACAATTTAGGTTATTTACCAATGTCCCAAATTTCTCATTGCTCTTGCCACACTGTTGTATGCTTGTACTTCCAGCAAGTTGGAATGCCAGACAAGAATTTTGAGGAGCAAAGTGCAAGTAAAACAAGTTGATGGCTCCTACTCAAATATGAATCAGCTCATTTTCACACTCATTTGCAACACAGAAGCAATTCAATAGCAAGAATCTATTTTGTAAGACAATGGATTTCAATTGAGTTGAGCATCACCGGGCTTAGCTCAAAAGCCCACTTGATATTGCAGTGTCAGCTGCACATGCTTCATAGGAAGATAAAGAGGCTCAGAAAATGGCTGTTTCATTGGCCATTGTTTTCTCTGGACCCTCAAAACTGCTAGTTAAGCTTTCTGCTTCTGCTCAGCTCTTATGAGTACTTCCAGTGAGCTACCAGAGTTTACGGATATCAGTGACTGCGTCTGCCTTGTCAATGTCCACTATCTTCATTTCTTGTTTACAGGTGTCTTTGCAGTAGAGGTCACCAGGAGGTTGTGACAAATTCACCACAGAGAAGGCTTTTGGTTTTACAGCAATCATCCATCAAAAAAATGCTGAGCAATGAGTGTATGTTGGTGGATCCCTCACAGCGCAGGGATCCGGGTTCAATTCCAGCCTTGGGTAGCTGTCTGTGTGGAGTTTGGATATTCTCCCTGTGTCTGTATGGGTTTCTGCCAGGTGTTCTGTTTTCCTTCCACAGTCCAAAAAATGTGCAGGTTAAGTGGATTGGCCATAGTAAATGCGGGGTTACGAGGATAGGGTAGGGCAGTGGGCATGGGGTCTTTGGACAATTGGTGCAGACTTGATGGGCCCAATGGCCTCTATCTGCACTGTAAGGACTCTATGAACTGAACATAGAGCTCACCAATATTTCTGAATTAGTATCATCTGACAGGGCCAGTTCACCAAAGATGTATCTGAAACAGCGAAGATAAGAGCTGTTTATCTTTTTTTCTTCTGCCTAGCATATGTTGTCCAGCTCTAAACACTACGGAGGGGTACACTGAGATGCAGGCTGGGTAAACATGCATTTTGGTATTCATGGCCATGTTACTGTCGTTCCACACACTGTCACTCATCATAGCTAATATAGCCACAATTTTTGTAATGTGTGTGTTGATTTCAACAAAAACTGACAGATATATGAAGCTATTAACAACCTTCAGTGTCATGTCGTCAATGCTGACAGTAATATGGCAATAGTTTGGATCATGCTATTTTTCTTTCTGACGCCAAATGAAGCACTATACAGGTCTGACAAAGTCTGTCCATTTTCCATTGAAGGTGTTGCACTTGTGGAATGCCATTGTATCATTATCAGCATACAGCAACGCTTTTATAAGGCTTGGCACATCTTTTTCTAGAATCTCAAGAGAGTAAGTAAAGTTGAACAGGTTCTCATCAGTTCTGGTAGATAATCAGACATATGCTGTGCTTGACCTGAAGGCATACGATATCAGCAAAAAGATGTCTGTGCCGAAGAGAGTCAGTGCAAGAACATAACCTGTCTTGACCTCACTGTGGAACTCAAGGGTTTTGATATTGCTATTATACCTGATCTTGCCCATCATGTTGGTGTGTAAAGGAGAGACCTCACTTAGCCTTTAGCTAACAGACAATTTTCCTTTAATGTCTATATTATGACATTACTATTGATTCGCATTTCAATGCAAGTCTCTAACTTCACAAACATAGGGAGTCTGGATGTTACACAATGCTTCCAGAATACAATTCATCTGACTTGGAAGACTGGGAGGACTTTTGACTCAGAACGGTTGATTGTGACTTTGATGCTGATCTTGATTATTCTATGAACCATTTCTCTGCGGGAGAATCTTTAATTTTGGATGTCCTTTGAAGCGGATGGCATTCCTACTGAATCCAAATGTCAGGCCATTGCCTCATTTGAGTATCCTTGATTTCCCTAATTTCCTTTGCATGTGAACTCTTCCTTGCTAACTCACATAATTGTCCCATAACTTTTAATCTCGGGAATGTTCATCATGGAGTATAGCTGCTTTGTTGGTGCAATTTTTTTCCTTGCTCAGTCCTATATTTTTAGACAAACCATTTGCTTTGTGAATTCAGTGGGTACTCTTTTCTTTTATAATTTCTTGAACTTTCAGACCATACCATTTCTTCTTTTGAACCATATTGTCAATGTGTGGACATTGCTCTGGCTTCCATACTATAGCATGCAGTTGGTATTCATTCTGGTCAAGCAAACCTTTCCCCTCTATCTACCGATATGTCTGAGCTGGAGCATACAAGCTCTCTACTTCAACTTCTCAATTTGTATGGATGGCTTCATTTGCCCTCTGTGGTTGTCCTGCTGATAAACTAGCTGCTTTCCCATCCTTAGTCATGATGCTGGAGGATTGTTGCTCTCTCAACATTTTATTTGTCACTGGCATTGACACTTGCCCCGTCTTAACGTGTTCAGCAGACTGCTCTGTCATCTCAACAACTTCAGTCAAAGATTCATTAGTTAGCTCAAGTGAGGTGCACTGCTCATTCTTGTTCTCACTGTTTGTTTCTTTTGGATTTTCTTTTCAGACTGTCTTCAGTGACAAAAGGGGTGTTTCTCAGGCCTGACAACACTGTGCAATTGTTGGTTTCACAATGAGTTATAAGATGTTCATTGTCTTTTCAGACCTCTGGCTGACACAACGCTGACTGAGCATTGGTACACTTGGCAATATCTATTGTTTCCAGTGTATTTTTTTCCCTGATGTATCTCCCCAAGGAGAGGCTGGATCTAGCTTTCTGTTGTATACGAGTAAGTCAGCTTTGGTTTCAAAATTCTGTCTTTCCTTAAGGTTGGACCTTTTGTCCTGGTCATCCTTCAATACAATACACTTCAGACTGTCCATTCCTATAAAGTGAATGCTGGTTTATTGAGATAAGATTCGCCTTCTCACATGATCTGTACGTATTTGTGGTCTCTCCTTCCATTACAATTAGAATAGCTTTTCCACAAAGTTAAATCTGACAAATAGAATTAAGGAAAATCCAAAGGGTTTTTACAAATACATTAAGGACAAAAGGGTAACAAGGGAGAGAATAGGGCCCCAAAAAATATGTATGGTGGCCTTTGTATAGAGCCGCAGAAAATGGGGGAGTTACTAAAGGAGTACTTTGCATCAGTATATACTGTGGAAAAGGATATGGAAGATATAGAAAATAGCAAAATAGTTGGTGACACCTTGCAAAATGTCCATATTACAGAGGAGAAAGTGCTGGATGTCTTGAAACGCAGAAAGGTGGATAAATCCCCAGGACCTGATCAGGTATACCCTAGAACTCTGTGGGAAACTAGAGAAGTGATTGCTGGGCCTCTTGCTGAGATATTTGTATCATCATTAGTCACAGGTTAGGTGCCAGAAGACTGGAGGTTGGCTAACATGGTGCCACTGTTTAAGAAGGGTGGTAAGGACAAGCCAGGGAACTACAGACCAGTGAGCCTGACCTCGGTGGTCGGCAAGTTGTTGGAGGGAATCCTGAGGGACAGGATGTACATGAATTGGAAAGGCAAGGATTGATTAGGGATAGTCAACATGGCTTTGTGCGTGGGAAATCTTGTCTCACAAACTCGACTGAGTTTTTTGAAGAAGTAACGAAGTGGATTGATGAGGGCAGAGCGGTAAATGTGATCTATATGGACTTCAGTAAGGCGTTCGACAAGGTTCCTCATGGCAGACTAGTTATAGTAAGGTTAGATCTCACGAAATAAAGGGAGAACTAGCCATTTGGATACAGAATTGGCTCAACGGTAGAAGACAGAGGGTGGTGGTGGAGGGTTGTTTTTCAGACTGGAGGCCTGTGACCAGTGGAATGCCATAGGATCGGTGCTGGGTCCTCTACTTTTTGTCATTAACATAAATGATTTGGATGCGAGCATAAGATGTACAGTTAGTAAGTTTGCAGATGACACCAAAATTGGAGGTGTAGTGGACAGCGAAGAGGGTTATCTCCGATTACAAAGGATCTTGACCAGATGGGCCAATAGGCTGAGATGTGGCAGATGGAGTTGAATTCAGATAAATGTGAGGTGCTGCATTTTGGGAAAGCAAATCTTAGCAGGACTTATACACTTAATGGTAAGGTTCTAGGGAGTGTTACTGAACAGAGAGAACTTGGAGTGCAGGTTCGAGCTCCTTGACAGTGGAGTCGCAGGTAGATAGGATAGTGAGGAAAGCGTTTGGTATGCTTTCTTTTATTGGTCAGAGTATTGAGTACAGGAGTTGGGAGGTCATGTTGTGGCTGTACAGGACATTGGTTAGGCCACTGTTGGAATATTGCGTGCATTTCTGGTCTCCTTCCTATCGGAAAGATGTTGTGAAACTTGAAAGGGTTCAGAAAAGATTTACAAGGATGTTGCCAGGGATTGAGGATTTGAGCAATAGGGAGAGGCTGAACAGGCTGGGGCTGTTTTCCCTGGAGCGTCGGAGGCTGAGGGGTGACCTTATAGACGTTTACAAAATATGAGGAGCATGGATAGGATAAGTAGGCAAAGTCTTTTCCCTGGGGTGGGGGAGACCAGAACTAGAGGGCACAAGTTTAGGGTGAGAGGGGAAAGATATAAAAGGGACCTAAGGGGCAACTTTTTCACACAGAGGGTTGTACGGGTATGGAATGAGCTGCCAGAGGATGTAGTGGAAGCTGGTACAACTGCAACATTTAAGAGGCATTTAGATGGTTATATAAGTAGGAATGGAGGGATATGGGCCGGGTGCTGGCAGGTGCGACTAGATTGGGTTGGGATATCTGGTTGGCATGGACGGGTTGGACCGAAGGGTCTGTTTCCATGCTGTATATCTCTATGACTCTATGACAAAGGCTCTTTAAAAACTCCAATATAATGTTGCCCCTTTTGTATTCGGAGTTGAAAAGTTCATGGGTAGATATAGCTTTTGTAGTGTTCGTTGATTAAGTTTATTGAAATCTGAATTCTTCTATTAAATCTTGCTGGTTCAAGAATTATATTCATTCTGAGATTAAAATAGCCATCAAGGCCTTCAAAACATCAACTAAAGTTGAGGATTTCCTTTCATATTTGGCCTTTTACAATATCATCCTCTATAAGACCCACTGAATACAATAATTTATTACCTTGTTCAGCCTCAGGTTTGATACTTAATTTTTGAGCAATTTGGTATCATAGAAATGTTTTCTCCAAGGGGCTGAATTTTCCTAGGATTACCTCTCTGTTTTTTCATTTTTACATAAGAGATCCACATGTCCAATAGGAGATTCCAATCTGGCTTCTTTCATAAAGGCAGAACAATATTTTTGTTTTAACACGTCTTTCATGATGAGAACTGGTGTGGGAAGTCCAAATACCTTCTTTTTCACAGTAGCCAGCTGCCATATTCCAAAATCTAAAGGTTCAGAAACTCCCTCTGACAGCAGCTATACATAAGATGTGAGTTTGGGGTGCCATAAAGGTGGGATGCCAAGTGGGAGATTGGGAGAGTAGGAGAGATTGGGTAGAGAGTGAAGTTGGATACAGTGGCAGGTGGATAGGGGGCCAGTCCCATTTGCCAGCACTTGGCCCATATCCCTCTAAACATTTCCTATTCATATAGCCATCCAGAAGCCTTTTAGAGGCTGTAATTGTACCAGCCTCCACCACTTCCTCTGGTAGCTCATTCCATATACGCACCATCCTCTGCATGAAAAAGTTGCCCCTTCAGTCCCTTTTAAATCTTTCCTCTCTCACCCTAAACCTATGCCCTCTAATTCTGGGTTGCCCCACCCCAGGGAAAAGGCTTTGTCTATATACCCTATCCATGCCCTTCATGATTTTATAAACCTCTATGAGGACACCCCTTGGCCTCCAAAACTCCAGGGAAAACAGCCCCAGCTATTAAATCTCTCCCTAATAACTCAAACTCTCCAACCCTGGCAACATCCTTGTAAATCTTTTCTGAACCCTTTCAAGTTTCACAACATCCTTCCAATAGGAAGGTGACCAGAATTGCATGCAATATTCCAAAAGTGACCTAACTAGTATCCTGTACAGCCGCAGCATGACCTCCCAAATCCTATACTCAATGCTCTGACCAATAAAAGTATACCAAATGTTTCTTCACTATCCTATCTACCTATGACTCCACTTTCAAGGATCCATAACCTGCACTCCAAGATCTCTTTGTTCAGCAACACTCCCTAGGACCTTACCATTAATTGTAGAAGTCCTGCTAAGATTTGCTTTCCCGAAATGCAGAACCTCACATTTATTTAAATTAAACTCCATCTGCCACTCTTCAGCCCATTGGCCCATCGGATTTAGATCCCGTTGTGCTCTGAGGTAACTTTCTTCACTGTCCACTACACCTCCAATTTTGGTGTCATCTGCAAACTTACTAACTATACCACCTATGTTCACATCCAAATCATTTATATAAATGACGAAAAGTAATGGACCCAACACTGATCCTTGTGGCACACCACTGGTCATAGGCCCCCAGTCTGAAAAGCAACCCACCACCCTCTGTCTTCTACCATCGAGCCAGTTCTATATCCAAATGGCTAGTTCTCCCTGTATTCCCTGAGATCTAACCTTGCTAACCAGTCTCCCATGAGGAACCTAATTTCAAAGTATATTCTGCTTGGTCCATATTTGATTTTAAATCTATTTGAATGCTTTAGTTCTCATTCTTCTCAACACTGTTATTTATGCCTTTATTCTAAAGTTAGTTTAAACTTATTGCATCTCAATGCTGTTGCGATCTGCCTTCAAGCTTGTATTTTGCATTAAATAAAAGTTCTTTTTAAAAAAAAATCATTGCCCTAAAATGTCTTCAGACTTTTAAACTTATTATAGTATATATTGATACATATGTATTCTAGCATGTATGTATTACTGTATAGTATTCTTCCAATAAAATTTAAGTTCAATTGACTAGCTATATTGTATTGGCTATTTCTCAAAAATTCAAATTCCACTAAATAACAATATTGTACCCTTGTTGCTTCTGTGGGATTTCTGATTTTTTACAAAATTAATTGTTGATTTTCTGGTATATTGCAGCCAAATAGTTTCTGCTTCCCGCAAGTAAAATGGATCTTTCTCTGCATTTCAATGTCCAACACACAAAATAAATGCACTTGCACAATTTTTAAAAAAATTCTTTGCTTGCAACTTTAATAAGCTGTTTCACTGAAATCAGTTTAACTGTGCCAATCTTCGAATAGTCTTAAAATTGTTCAAACGTTCTTCCACTGCTAAATTTTTCCATGAATTCTTCTAAAATGTTTCCTGCTATGGCTTTAGTTATAGTTTGCAGTCATTTGCTACTATGTACATGGCATAAATTATTTTCTGATCCTTACTTAGTTCTGATTTGTGATGGCAACAATGCTAGTTTTGACATGTGCAAACTTTCTTTTCATGCCATTTCCTTCCATGCTTGGTTTTTGCAGCAGATTGGAAACTTTTTTTCCCATATTCTTTCATAGATCTCTTTTTTTACTTCTTGAACCTTTAATCGTTTCCTACACAGCCTCCTCCTCTAAGATCTTTGCCTCTTCCCTGTCGCCAGCTTTGACTCTTTTCCTATGCCAGAAGATTTTCCCTGGACCTCTAACCACTTTGAAGTGAAGGAGATGAAGGTCTTCTTTCAGACTGTTTTCACCATACACTCCAGCTCCCACTTTTGCTGATTGTTATCAGTTGTCACATTAAAAGCAGTAATGTTCCGAAAGTGGCAAACTCACTAGTCTCAATAATATTTGTTTTCTTTTGGGGTCAAATGGAATTTGAGTCCGCATGATCTCACCATGTCCTAACTCTTGATTTTAAACTATTGGTAGCTTTCAGTTGAGCTAGTCCATTGCCATTAATTGTCATTTTTTATGCTGAATCCAAAGCCTGTCTAAGTATCAATGGTAGAATATGCTACTAAAGTCTTAACAGGAGGCACTTGTAATACCTAATAATGCAGTTATTTGTTTCAATTGATACAAGTTTATTGCTTTTCCAAATGTTTTGACAAATGGTTTCAAGCAGTATATATTAAATACTGACTAAGACTCATTTGTCTATCACTATGGTGTAACACTTACTTGAGAAAAATAGCTGAGTTTGTTCTTCTTTAAAGCAGAGAAAGTAAGGAAATCATATCAGATGTGTGCACAATTTAGCAGAATTCAAAGTAAATAAGGAGTTGTTGTTTCTGGTGGCATGAAGGAACGTTGACCAGAGGACAAACATTTAAAGTAACTGACAAAAGAACCGGGAGGCAAAATGAGGAGGAAAAGTGAGTTATGATAGGATGTAAAGTGTTTCCTGAAACATTAGTAGATACAACCTCACAGTGCCAGGGGCCCGGGTTCAATTCCCGCCTCGGGCAACTGCATGTGTAGAGTTTGCATGTTCTCCCCATGACTGTGTGGGTTTCCTCCGGTGCTCCTGGCCATACTAAATTGTCCATAGTATTAGGTGAATTAGTCAGGGATAAATGTAGGAGAATGGGTCTGGATGGATTGCTCTTCAAAGGATTGGTGTGGACTTGTTGGGCGGAAGGGCCAGTTTCCACATTGCAGGGAATCTAATCTAATCTCGAAAAAACAGCTTTCAAAGGGGAATAAGACAAGACTCAGAAAGAGGAGTGGGACCAATTGGCACAGTAATATTCCTTTGACAATTCAAAGAGGTAACACCGAATTAACCGACAATCACTACACTTAGAGTCATAGAGATGTACAGCATGTAAGCAGACCCTTGCCCAACTCGTCCATGCATACGAGATATCCCAACCTAATCTAGTCCCACTTGCCAGCACCCAGGCCATATTCCTCCAAACCCTTTCTATTCACATACCCATCCAGATGCTTTTAAATGTTGCAATTGTACTAGCCTCCACCACTTCCTCTGGCAGCCCATTCCATCCACATACCATCCTCAGCATAAAAAGATGACCCTTGGGCCACTTTTATATCTTTCCCCTCTCACCCTAAACCTATACCCTCCAGTTCTGGACTCCCCCACACCAGGGAAAAGACTTTGTCTATTTACCCTATCCATGCCCCTCATGATTTTATAAACCTCTATAAGGTCACCCCTCAGCCTCCGATGCTTCAGGAAACACAGCCCCAGCCTATTCAATCTCTCCCTATAGGTCAAATCCTCCAATCCTGGCAACATCCTTGTAAATCTTTTCTGAACCCTTTCAGGTTTTAGAACATCCTCCCGATAGAAAGGAGACCAGAATTGCATGCAATATTCCAAACGATGTCCTGTACAGCTGCAACATGACCTCCTAGCTCTTGTACTCAATACTCTGACCAATAAAGGAAAGCATACCAAACACCTTCTTCATTATCCTATTTACATGTGACTCTACTTTCAAGGAGCTATGAACCTATACTCCAAGGTTTCTTTGTTCAGCAACACTCCCTAGAACCTTACCATTAAGTGTGTAAGTCCTGCTAAGATTTGCTTTCCCAAAGTGCAGCACCTTGCACTTATCTAAAATTACACTCCATCTGCCACTCTTCAGCCCATTGGCCCATCGGAACAAGATCCCATTGTAATCTGAGGTAACCTTCTTCACTGTCCACTTCACCTCCAATTTTTGTGTCATCTGCAAACTTACTATCTCTTATGCTCACATCCAAATCATTTATATAAATGAAGAAAAGTGTTGGACCCAGCACCTTGTTCCAGGTATTTCATACTCCACCTACCCTCTAGTCACTGGATTTGCAATGGTGAGCCAGTACCACTGGAAGTTGTGATCCAGTGTCCTGGTGCACATGATTCCTTCTTTATGCTCAGGATCTCCTTTGCAATTTATGGCTCACTGCATTGCTGGCCCTGGATCAGCAACCCGCTTCTCATTTTCCACAGAGGAGTATAGGTAGCTTAATATTGCCTCTCTATAATTACCCTCATCAGCAACCATTGCTTCTTGCTTCCTAGCAAAGGTAAAATTAACATAAACTGGTTAGGCATAATTACAACTACAATATTAGGAATCAGGTCTATCTCGATTTGGACTTCACGTAAGACTATTTTGCTACCCGAAAGCTGTAATATCGTCAGGTTGGGCGGTGTAAATGCAACTTCGACTTTAACTCTTTCAGAACCATTCTTTCATAAACATTCTATCTCCTCAAAGTCTGGCTTGCTCACCTTCAGATCTGCTTTTGTCACCCATCTCCTTCAAAAACTTATGATCTCTCTTGTCCATGTACCACTGTCTCAATGCTGTTCGATTCCACCCCAGGACAGTTGCACATTCTCACCGTGTCTGCGTGAGCTTCTTCTGATGTTCCAGTTTCCTCCCACAGTCCAAACATGCACAGATTTGGTGGTCTGGCCATGCTAAATTGCCCATTGTGTCCAGGGACACGCAGGGTAGGTGAGTTAGCCATGGGAACTGCAGGATGACAGGGATGGTGTCTACGTCTCTTTGGAAGCTCGGTGTAGATTCGATGGACTGAATAGCCTGCTTCAACACTGTAGGGATTCTATGCAAACTATCACAACATCTTCCACCTCTCACTTTTCTCTGAGCCTGCTGTCAGTGCTAATTGTTTTGGTTGGCTGTCCCAATACTTCATTATGTGGTTCCATATTAAGTTTTGTTTGAACAATTGTTTTGAAGCTTCTTGATGCATTTCACTACATTGAAGTCATTAATCAAATGCAAATTGTTTATAATTATAAGCAAGATTTTCAAAACTTTTCAGCAAGAATGAACTCCCTAACTTCCTTTCAAGTAGCCAAGCACTTGAAAGTTATCCAATTAGTCCCGTCCTCCTATATTTTTCCCGAAACTAATAACTATTTTTAAAAGTCATTGTTGATACGCTTCTATTATCCTTTTCAGGGTTTTTAAAGCGTTGATTTTTAAAACTGTATCCTCATTTCCCCCTTTGCTTTTCTTTACCCTCATTCTTTGTTTTATGATTAAAGAAACGGGTTCTCCTTCAAAATTTACTTGAATTACTCGATAGTCCAGCATCTCGGTTTAACACCTCATGAGAAGGATGATACCTCTCACAAGGCAATAATTCTTCAGCATTCCAATGTCAATGCGCGGACACCAATAAACCGCACAGCTCGTATGT